>NC_052944.1:10739352-11001852 GCF_013358895.1 Oreochromis aureus
TAAAAATATTAATATTGGCTGCTGAAAAAGCTGAAAATTTGCAAAAGTTATATGGCGGTGCAAAACTGGAAATTCTGCAGAAAACAGGTGAAGAAGCAGAATTTTTTGCTGAAAAGTGGTGAAAAGCCAAAAATTCTACTGAAAGGGGTAAAGACGGAGAAATCTTTGCTGAAAAGTAGTGGAAAAAAAATGTTACCCTGAGCAGGATTCAAACTGGCCCTTCTGGTCTAGAGGCAGCTATTCATCTCACTGAGCCAGACTCATTCTGACCAAGAATAGGTGGAGAGACTGCCAATTTTGCTGAAATGAGCAGAAGCTGCTGAGAATTGTGCTGATAAGAGGTGAAAAGGCTGAAAACTTTGCAGAAGAGTTGAATAAGCAAAATTCTGAAAATTCTGCTGAAAAGAGGTCAATCAGCATAATTTCTGCTGAAAAGAGGTGAATGAGCAAAATTCTGCTGAAAAGAGGTTTTGCTTAAAACAGCTGAAAAAGCTGGGATTTGTGCTGAAAAGTGGTGAAAAAACTGGAAAATTCTGGTGAAAAGGGGTGAAGAATCTTACATTTGTGTTGAAAAGAGTTAAAACAATATAATTATGCACTGAAAAAATAGTTGCCATAAGCGGGATTTGAACCCGGGCCTCCCGCTCTGAGAACTGCTGCTCATCTCACTGAGCTAAAACACAGCTCACTCCAGGGAGCAAAATCAGTGACCACATTGATAATGTGTTCCATTCATTTCAATGGTCAAAAGTCATAGCACACATTAGCAGAAATAGCAGATTTTTTAAAGTCTGAACATAGTATTTATACTATAACATAGTATTTCTTCTAAATCATAATATTTGAACCAAATGATAGTATTTCTGCCAAATCACAGTATTTCTGGTAAATCACAGTGTTTGTGCCAAATCACAGTATTTGTACCAAATCATACCACTTGTGACAAATCATAGTGTTAGCTGAATCTGTGCTAAAACACAGTATTATTAGTATTTATACTAAATAATATTTTTCTTACAAATCATAGCATTTGTGCTGAACCATAGAAAATTCTGCCAAATCATAGTATTTGAGCCAAATCATACAATTTGTGCTGAAACATTGATTTATGTATGATTTATGATTTAGCAGAAACACTGGGACTTGGTAGAAATACTATGATTTACATGAAATACTTTGACTTAGAAGAAATACTATAATCTAGCAAAAAGTACTACAGCATAAATTCAGAAATTCTATCATTGAGCAAAATTACTAGGATTTAGCAGAAATACTATGATTTGGCACAAATACTATGTTTTAGCACAAAAAATATGTTTTGGCTCAAAAACTTTTATTTTGCAGTTATACTATGATTTGGAAGAAAAACTATGCTTTGGAAGAAATACTATGCTTTGGAACAAATACCATGATTTGGCAGAAATACTATGAGCAGTAATAATATAACATAGCAGAAATACTGTTATTTGGGTGAATGCTATTGTTTGGCACAAACACTATGATTTAGCACTGTACAGAATGGTGTACGTCAGTTTAATGCTGGGTGGTGCTGCAATAGTAGCTATCCTCGGTCAGAAGGAGAGGCTGGCATCCAGGGATTAGATTACCACAGGTGGAGTTTATTGGCAGTCAGATGGATGTTACAGGGAGATATGGCATACAGTAGGAGGATGTGGAGGGTGATATGGTGTAGTTTCTATGATTGAGAACAGGGTATACATTACAACATGAATACGGATTAAAGATTAAAGAAACTGGCAACAAATTCCTCCACTACAAACCAGTCTGATACCACTTCTTGCAGTGTTCACATTTACTAAGGCACTACCCAAAAGGCGTCACAAGAGGGCACTCCAACACAAGAGATGACCTATGTACACTGATGCACGTAGTAACAGTCAGCCTCCTACTTAGCCACTACGTAATACAGCGATATTACAGTGTACAAATTCACATAAATATGATTTGGCAGAAATACTAAACTTTGGCACAAATACTATAATTGAGTACAAGTACTCTAAGATAACAGAAATACTATGATTTAGCAGAAATACAATGTTTTTGCAGAAACACTGTAATTTCACTCAAATACTATGAGATAGCAGTAATACTATGATTTGGCAGAAATGCTACGTTTTAGTACAAATACTATGACAAAGCAGAAATACTATGACTTAGAAGTAATACTATCACAAAAGGGATTCCTCAAAATACTATGAAATTGCAGTAATTCTATGATTTGGCAGAAATACGGTACTTCATACAAATACAATGCTTTGGTACAAATACTATATTTTGGTTTGAATACTATGATTTGGCATGAGTAGTATGATTTAGTACAAATACTACGAATTGGCAGAAATACTGTGACTTAGTAGTAATAGTATAACATAACAGATATACTGTTATGTTGCAGACAGTCTATGTTTCAACCTGGGCCTCCTGGGCTCAAGGCGGCTACTCATCTCACTGTGCCAAACTGACTCTCACAAGGAAGGAGATGGAGAGACTGACAATTATGGTGAAATGAGCAGAAGCTGCTGAGAATTGTGCTCATAAGAGGTAAAGGGGCTGAAAATTTTGCAGAAAAGAGGTAAATCAGCAGAATTTCTGCAGAAAACAGGAAAGAAGCAGAACATTGCGCTGAAAAGAGGTGAATGAGCAGAATTTCTGCTGAAAAGAGGCAGAACAACCTGGTTCTGCTCAAATTCACCAATCAGAGGTACTGCTTCTGTCTGCTTCATCAGGCTGTTTACTTGTATGTATTTCTGCCATGTGGTGTTGACAAGAATCTGAGGTCCATATTAGAAAAGCTGCTAAAATCATAAAACTTTGCAGAATTGTAATAAATTAGCAATATAAATTACAGGTCTGTGATAGTGTATCAATTTGTAGTGAAAAAAAAAAATGTTGAACAAGGTGGGATTGAACTCACGACCTTTGAGCTGCAGAGCCGTGTCATTACTGATTGCGCCACCTGGAAAGGGGGCGGGGGTCTGAAAGACAGAGACTTCAGCAGTCAGAATTAGATCGCGGTGAGAGGCGAAAAACGCCGTTTTTTTGGAGTTACAAAACGTCGTGTAACTCAAAAACTAGGAGGGCTAGCAGCATAATTCTTGTACTGGGTGAATCAGCGGACTTTGGTGTACTTTGACTGCGATTTTCATTGCTCTTTGTAACTCCGCCGCGGAGATATGACGAGAGAAGAAACGGCTTCATTTTCGGAGTTTGAAAACTGAGAGGAGGACCGATTTCCACCCTCAAACAAACGTAATTCATTGCTCAACGGTAAGATAACTGTAAAACTGCTTCCACTGTGAGTGTCAGCAGTGTCTGAAGATATATTGGCACAAGCCTCATGTCCTAACTTTGCTTTGTTAAAGAGATATGACGATTTGAAAATGCCTCTCATTAGAGAAATCCAGCGCTGATTTTGAACACACTCTCCATTGAAACTCAATGGAGCGTTTTCAGATCTTGTGTTGGTCTGAGGCGATTTGATAAAAATCTGTAACTTCCACAACAGTGATAGTGACGTTTTCTGAAAGCCAGCAAAAATACCTACGTTTTGATGTATAATTTGTGGGGTTGAGTGGAAATTGAGCGAGTAGCAAGAAGTTGTTTAGACATGAAGAGAAAATTCAGAACGGACCAGCACTCACTCTGACTTAATTGCATAGCAACCATAGCAACGCATGTATTTTCTGAAAAATCACAATTTTGCAACTGAAAACTTAAAGAGAGATAAGATTAAAACGGTAGAAGATCTGAAAAAGCTGAATCAGAGAGGAATAGCCCAATAATCTGAGAACATTTTAAAGTTTGAATGGAGTTTCTAGGTGAAAGTATGACAAAGTAGTTAAGTTTCAAAGACAAGTAAGTTTTAGCAGAATTGTGGAAGTTTTCCATTCATTTCAATGGGACAAATTAAAGGAAAAAAGTGTAATATTTTAAAAAGTATAACAGTAATAAACACCAAAAGATATAGCCGGCATTAGCAGAAAGAGCAGAACAGTTTAGAGTTTGAACGGAGAAAATCGGCTGAAAACTGTGGGAGTAGATCCACGGCGAAAAACGTACGGAAGCGACAGGAATAATAAAGAATAAAGAGAAACAGGAACTCAATAGTGTGGAAGCCCTTGAGGGCATCCACACAATAATAAAGAATAAAGAGAAACAGGAACTCAATAGTGTGGATGCTTAAAGCATCCACACAATAAAGAGAAACAGGAACTCAATAGTGTGGATGCTTAATCAGCATCCACACAATAAACTATACTTACAGAAGCTACAGAGACTTAAAGCTGTTATAAAGCTGAAGTTCATCGTTGTATGTCTGATGCTCTGCAACTCTGCAGTTGGTGTGTTCACTAGAAAGGTTGCTCTCAGTTTCCTACTGTGAATGCGAAAGAGGTTGAGTGTCACGTGGTGCTTAAGCCATTTCAAACTGGCTCTCTCAAGACCCTGTTTATTCTTGTTCAGCCATTTTGTAGATAGTAACATGAACCCACACATTACTGTTAACAAGTAACAGCTAATTTAATTTAATCTTCATTTAATTTCACTTCATTTCCCAAGATGAATATCTATTTCAGTTATCACTTTCTAAATACAGATGTTTGCCAATAGGGTCAAGAAAAACTCAAACAGCACAAAATAAGAATATATTAAATGTAAGCAAAAAGGTCAGTTATCGTACCCTCCTTTAATTAGGCTGGTAACCCTGATAATGCTGATTAGTTTTAGAGCTCTAGTGTTATTGCCGGGATGTCCGGTGTGTTTGCGGTAAAGACCCAAGAGCAGGAAAACACAAGGGACATAACTGAATTTAACAAAAAGCAAGCCTTTAATTATGACTGACAGAGAAACGTAGAAACAAAAGGCAAGGGCGAAACTAAAATATAACCTAAACTGGGAAAGCAAGGATTAACTATGACAACAGTGACATGAAACATAAACATTAACATGAATCTGAACCCAAGCTTGAAAGTAATCCTGTAACAATCAGATTTTAAAAAACCTCCACAGCGCTGAGTCAGCACTCTTAAAGGTTATTAATGGGTGTGAATGGGTGAATGACTTAATGTAGTGTAAAGCGCTTTGGGGTCCTTAGGGACTAAGTAAAGCGCTATACAAATACAGGCCATTTTAATGATATTTTCCTTTCCTGTTTAGGTTTTGTTAGTTTAGTTATTGTATGGTTGCTCTGCCTCAATTAAAAGCATGTTTTCAGTTTAAGTATGTTGTCAGTGTCTGCATTAGGATCCACACTCTCTCTACTATATGGCAGACGTGACACTGGCAAATTTATCTGCCTCTGAAGCAGAAAGATATTTCTGCTTGTCTATTAAACTGCTTCTGGCATGTCTAGAAGATATTAAAACTTTAATGGCCCTAAACTTTTTAAAATGTAATTCATTCAAACAGAGCTGATCGTGTTTGGTCCTAGCAGACCTTGTGACCTTCTTTCTCTATTGATTTGGGACCCCTGGCAGAGTATTTTAAACTTGTTGTTACTAACTTGGGTTTTAAGATGGACTGGGATTTCAAACTGGACACTCGAATTAGGGCTACAGTCAAGTCCACTTTTTATCATTTAAGGCATTTGTACAGTGTACATTTTAGGACATTGTCAGGTCTCAGGAAAAAAGTTGTCAGGTCTCAGGAAAAAAGTTGTCAGGTATCAGTCTCACATGAAAAATTGTCAGGTCTCAGACTCACACGAAAAATTGTCAGGTCTCAGACTCACGAAAAAATGTCAGGTCTCAGACTCACACGAAAAAATGTCAGGTCTCAGAATCACACGACATTTTTTCATGTGATTCTGAGACCTGACATTTTTTCATGTGAGTCTGAGACCTGACAATTTTTCGTGTGAGACTGATACCTGACAACTTTTTTCCTGAGACCTGACAACTTTTTTCCTGAGACCTGACAACTTTTTTCCTGAGACCTGACGATGTCCTAAAATGTACACCGTACATTTGGCAAAGATAAGACCTATTTTATCCAGGCCTCATTTTGAAACAGTATCCATGCTTCTGTTTCATACAGAGTAAGTATACACCTCAGTTTGTTTATTGGATGTTTTACAATATGAAAAAGACGTAACTTCACATACTGTAAAAATTCAATACCTGATTTAAAAATGATGTATTATCCAATGTCACTAAGGCGTCCTTACCTTTAAACACAACCTCACTTATTCCTCTTCTGCCAAGTATCCTTGGCCGAGTTGCTCTGTGTGTATATGTATGAATGTATATGAATGTTAGATAGAAAGCACTCACCTGGAGGAAGTTTATAAAAACAGTGCTTTTTTGAATGTGTGAATGAGGCAAGTTGTACAAAACACTTGGAGTTCTCAGAGTAGAAAAGTGCTATATAAGAACCAGGCCATTTACCATCTCTGAGGAAATTATCTCACACTTTTTTCTCTCCCTGGGAAATACAGCAGCTGTACCTTTCGCAAGCAGGCACACTGTGACAAACTACACACAAACAGTTTGTGTGTTTGTACTGATTTCTTGAGCGCTTCAGTTTGTTGTCCACATGGAGCTGACACAGATATACAGTCTGAAACAAGCAGAAGCAACAAACAGTTTTCTTTCAACTAACCAAAAGATGCATGAACAGTTCCTGAATAGCACTGGAGAACTTCTACATTTGAGAATAATTCATGACAAAAAGTTACTGAAGCTTAAGGAGAGTAAAGTTGTTATATAGATGAAACACTATAATGAATGACTGTTGGAAAGCAATGACCACTAATGAACATTTCAGAATTGTGCTGTTATTTTGCAGCATGTTTACAGCAGGAATCAATGTTATGTACAAATGAATATCAAAGCAATATGCAACAAGGGTGATATTGTCACGGTCCTGGGTCGGTGACCCAGAGTTTTTGTTTTTTGTACTTTAACTTTTGATTTTATTATGAATCATGACTGTTGGTGTTTTGGTTTCCCAGTGTTTATTCTGTACTCCCTCTGTTTTGTATCATCCCTGCCTGTGTGTCCCCTCTAGTGTAGTCAGGTCTCTGTGTTTAACCCTTGTCTCTGTGTCTTTGCGTGTGTGTGTTTCCTGTTTTACTTTGAAGGTCCATGTCTGATATCAGTGTGTTACGTCATGTCTGATTACTACCAGCTGTGCCCTCCTTCTGTGTCTCACTCCCTCGTTATCACTCTGTGTATTTAAGCCTTGTGTCTGACTCTGTTAGTTGCTGGTTCATCTGCGTTATCCCCCTCCGTCATCCTGAGTGGTTTCCCTGCATCTGTCTACGTCTCCCTGCATCTCCGTTTGTGTCTCTAGGTTTCAGGTTTGTTTTTTGCGTAGTTTTCCCAGTTTAGGTTTTCTCAGTTCTGTTTTTCGCCACCCTCGCCTTTTTGTATTTTCAACCTCCATAAATAAAGCTCCCTCACATCAGAAGTGCCTGCATCTTGGGTCCTTTAATAATTTCACACGGCTCGCCCTGCGAGCCTAGACAGATATATGAGACCTTACGTTGTATTTTAAATGTCTGGTGAAAGAGTTTCAGATGTATTTATATTAACTGGACTCTATTTTATGTGTTTATTTATATGTTGTGTTTGTTCAAGACATTTAGCATCACGTTTGTTTGGCGACAAAGATTTTAAATGAGCAAGAAAATATTGAGAATTAATAAAACAGCACATACAAATGTACAATTACAGTAGCATTGTTTCTTCACTGCAGAGTTTGAATTGCTGCATCATATCATTAATATGATACAGCATCATTTCCAGTTACATAGTGAGTCCGTCTGGTGGCAGCATAGATCATATGTGACTCGATCGCTCTTCTTTTTGCATTTGGTCGAAATGTCGCTGCAGCATATTTTGGGCCGTCAGAGCCATGAATCTGATTTGAATATTCATAGCCAATGTTCAGTTTTTTATGATTGGTGATGGGTTCAGTTGACTTATTTTAGTTATTGTATTATCAATTTATTGATCTTGAGGCTAATTTTCGGTAAACAAAAATGGAAGCTGCCAGAACTCTTGCTAAGTCACCACCAACAAGGACAAGCTGAGAAAACTTAGCTGATTTTTATCTGCATAGATAGCAAGGTTTCAACCAGAGGAAATGTTTCATATGAATGTGTAGTCAGCAGTAATAAAAAACTGAAGGTCTTTTGCAGGAAGAGGAAGTATAATCTTGTGTTGTTTTGTCTTTTGATCAAGACATATAATAGCATAAGATAATACTGTAACGTTCTCAAGAACCAGACGTTTTGGTCTCAGTTTGTCCGTTTATTCGGTGACATAGGCAAACGGGCCGTTAACTCCGGGGAGAGTGCTCTCATACAACACCTCACTTCAGCCCCGCACAGTCACACACAACAACAAGGACCCCCCTCCCCTTCCTGCACACATTAACTCCCTTTTTCCTGCAGCACAACCAAACATGTATCTTAAAGAAATAACAACAGTGTGCAGAGATAACCAACATGTCACTGTAAAATAACATTTAACCATCGTTACAATACATACAGTATCCAGTCACAGTTATATCCATGTGCCACATGAATGTAGTCTTTATTTTTCAAGAACATTTGTAGTCACCAAGTATCGACTGTTTCTGTTCAGGTTGTGTGCAGATTTTTCCAGATTTACATTTCATTAACAATCACGTTACATGTTTGTTTGGCTAAATAGACTTTGATGGACGAAGTAAGTACTTAGAATTAACAGGAAAACACATACGAAAATTCAGTCAGCATTGGTTCACCAGAGCAAAGTTAATTTTGTTTTCTTAACAAGAGTTTTTCATTTCCCCAATAAGTCATGATAACATCATCAGTCAGTTCAAGTCGCCTGATGATTCTATCTGGTGGAAGCATAGATCACATTCGGCTCGATCTCTCTTCTTTTTGGTTTTGGTCGAACTGTCACTGCAGCATAGTTCACCTCATCAGATCCATGATTCTGTGAAAAGCACATTCAGAGTCAGTGTTCATTTATTGTAATTAGTATATAAATGTTAATTATAATTATAGACAAATATAAGCAATAACAATGAAGTGTTAATCTTACATTTCTAAAGGAAAGAAGACAATTAGTCAACAGCTAATTGCAACATACAAACCAAAAATCTTATTTCTCCCTTTATGCGATAAGTAATTTGCACTGTAATGCTGTACAGGCACATTTTGTTTAAGCGCTGCCAATCAGAGCATAAAAGTACATTTTTAGATTTACTCACCGTGCTGTGGTCCGGATTCTGTTCTTCTTTATTTGCTGATCCACAAAAAAGAACTTAGTGTTATTCTGTTTCATAAACCAATTATACATTTGTGAAGAGTAAAGATTATAAGAGCGATTTTGTAGCTGTAAAAAGTACCCGTCTGAAGTTTCATGTTTTGAACAGCCAGACCAGTGATGACCATTAAGAGGAAAACAGACAGAACACCCAGGGTGACACTCGTCAGCTTTGCTACTTCGTGAGCCTCTAATACAAAAATAAAGGTAAAAAGCGACACGGCTGAAATTTATTTTACATTCATGTGTTTCTAATCATCTGCACAATAAAAGAAATGTTAACTTACGTTGAGAGATGCAGTCCATGTCATCCTGAGGCTCATCGGTGCCTATTCAAAAATAAAGCCTTGATTTTTTTAGTCCTCATTTCTATATTTATCTTAATCTATAACCACCATAGTCTATGTATACAGAGTGTTGACAATAATTACATTGCATATGTAATATAAACTAAAAGAGCAATAACCGAAGAATGAGGAGGCAAAGACTTTACAATAATCTTACCTCCAACCATTAATTGCATGACGCTTAAATTTAGGCGTCCTTCTGAGACAAATCCACAGAAATACAGCCCAGAGTCAGACACATCCACTTGTTTGATTTTGAGGAAGAGAGCAGAGGTGTTTTTTGTCATTTCAAATTTTCCAGGTTGAAATCCAGCATTGTAATTAACACTTGTAGCAGCCATAACAGCGATAGAGTTGACTGTGGTTCCGTTGACCAGTCTGAACCAGAAAGTCGTAACGTCCTTTTTGGAAGTATTGGTGCACTGCAGAGTGACATTTTCACCTGCCTGCACCTCTGAGGTCTGAAACTCAGAACCTGAGACAGCAATCCAGCCTGAAACAGTGGAAACAACGAGATGTTTAATTGCTCCAAAGGAACATGAGGCTAAACCTGTAAAGTTACTAATAAGCAAATGTTTTTAAATTATTACAGGTTAAAAATGTAATAAAAGATTAACTAATGATGTCAAAGAGTAATAGAGCAAACTTACAGAAAAAAGAAAGAGCTAAAGCTGTTATCACGTTCATCATCGTGCACATGACTGCTGCCCTGCAATGTCCGCAGATGGTGTGTTCACCAGGAAGGGTGCTCTCAGTGTGATAAATGTGATAGAGGTGGGAGTTTTGTGTTGCTTTCAAAGCTAAATGCGTTTAGGTCATAGAGTCATGATGCACATGTTTAGTCTTAAAGGGTTTTTTGCAAGGTTATTTTTTGTCTTTACTTTAAAGAATAAGAAGAAGAGTGATGTTTCATTTTTTTCTCAGCTTTAAAAACATGCATTATTAAAAAGCTGGTTGTTGTTAAAATGCTGATATTGTCAGGGTTGGCTGTTTGGCAGGCAGACCCAAAAGAAGGGAGTTTTATTCTGTAAAGTTATAAACCATGGCTAAACACAAAACTCTAAAACTAGAAACTAAGAACTGGAAACAAAAAGCTAGAAACAAGGAGTAGCGATGGAAACAAGGGGAACAAGGAAACACACTGGAACAGGAATGACACGACAATAAGCAGAGGAAAACAGGGAACACAGCTGGAAATAATCAGACTAAGAAGACAGCAGGAAGCAAAACTGAACACAGGATGAGAGCCTGTCAAAATAAAACAGGAAACACGCAAACCAAGACACACAGGCTTGACACTTGGGGAAGAAACAGGCACGGGTGATAGACATGACGGGTTGGGGAGAACACAGATGACACCAAAACAACCAGAGCACAAATGGGAACAGATTAAATGAAGAAGAAACTAAGAACTGGAAAAACAAATGATTAAACTAGGAAAAACAAGCAACCTAAACAAAATATCAAATGAGACCTAAGAAACATTTACTATCTGTCATGGGAACCATGAAAGACAGTAAAAGTCAAAGAGTCCTTGAGTCGACACTTTTATGACAACAAAAGACATACTGTTATATGACAAAGTTGGATTTTAACTTCCATTTGATTTACAACTTCATGGGCCATAGTACTTGTTTTTTTATTTTTTTAAAGAATACATCAAATAATAATCAATTAATGCAACCTACAAAGGACAGAAGGTCACTGAAAAAAATGTTCTCCATCATGGACAACCAATCACACCCACTCCACTGTGGTCTGAAACTTACAACCCAAGACAGAAAATCCAGCCTGAAGCAGTAGAAACAACAAGATGTTAGTTTGCAGCCTGCTGCTTCACTCATCCCCACTCCTTTTGTGCCTGGCAGCGGCCTGCCACGCAGTCACTGGAGGTGGAGGTGGGTGAGTGTCTACACCTGCTGGAGGTGGAGGAGGAGCTGCTCCAGCCGGAGGTAGATGAAGAACTTGACCAGCCGGTGGTGGATGAGGCGTGCGAGGGGCTGCTCCAGCTGAGAGTGGTGGAGGAGCTGTGCGAGGAGATGGAGGTCCACGTGCCACAGAGGGCTGCTTGGCCTGAGCCTGAGGTCAATTCGTCCGGAGGACCTGCGCAGTCCGAGATTGGGGAGATGCAGCATGACACCGGCCGAGCCATCTGGGAGCCCCAGAGCACTTCCACGGCTGCTGCGCTGCCGTTGCCACTGGATACGCGGGTGGTCCCACACCCACAACACTGGATGGATGCGCCTTCGGCCACCAAGAACGACACCTCCCCATTGCTGGGCCAGAAGCTGGGGGCGCCAACGGTCCGGACCAATTCCCTCTCTCGCTTGCAGGGGGAGGGAGTAGGTTCACCTGGATGTTTTTGTCGGCCGCAGTCGGGTGATGGGGGTATGTGGCGGGGCGTGGTCTGCAATGCTGCTGGCAGCTGGAAAGCTGCAGCCGTGTTGTAACAGCAACAGTGAGTGTAAATAAAATGTGTGAGATTCTGAAAAGCATGAACATGTGGACGGGGCTGTCATAGTTTTGTTACACACATCAAAGCTTCTCAAATCACTAGAGCTTGAACACCAACACATAAAGTGTTAACAAAAACCCAGATGAGCCCAGAAACCCCAGGTGGCCCCAACAAAAACAAAGACCAAATCGCAGTGCATGCCATCAGCACGCCAAGCCTGAAACATACAGGAAGACCAGTGCCCAAGCCCCCTGCTGAGAACCAACAATTCCCAACCATGGAAAAGAAAGCTCCTTTATGCCCACTGTATCCAAACAATGGGTATAAAGGAGCTGTTATAATTTTGCTTTTTGGCCAATCCCTGTGATAAGACTGTTCATGCAGTATTGATGTCTTTGCAAAGGCTTCAACAATCGTTCAATAAATATCTGAAAATCAGTTCGGTTTTGGTGCTAAGTTCATTTTTTTCACATCACATGCCTTACCCAGTCTGACACATACTTGCAGTAATCCTCTCTAAATGTGATGATTAACCTTTACAAGCTCATTAAGTATGAGGAACAATTTAAAAGACTCAAAGAGGCCAAACTTAGTTTTCCAATCCAATCCAATTTTATTTATAAAGCACTTTAAAATACCCAGCACAGGACCAAAGTGCTGTACAGGAAATAAGTTAAAAACAATAGAATAACAGAAAACACCAAAAATAAATAAATAAAACACATAATACATAAAAATTAAAACAGCCCTATATTAAAAAAGAAAACAAGATAAAACAGCATAGAATCAACTAAAAACAACTAAAATAAAAATAAAAAATAAAAACCAACATCTCACGTGCTGTCAAAGGCAGAGTAAAGAGGTGGGTTTTCAGGGGTGACTTAAAAACAGGTAGTGAAGTGGCCTGTCTAATCTCTAACGGAAGATCGTTCCACAGTTTTGGAGCTGCTACAGCAAAAGCACGATCTCCTCTAAGTTTACGCCCAGTCCTGGGTACATTCAGGAGCAGCTGATCAGCTGACCTGAGGGAGCGGGTAGGTGTATAAGGCTGTAGCAGCTCAGAGAGATAAGATGGGGCTAGGCCATGGAGAGTTTAAAAAAAAAATACAAGAATTTTAAAATGAATCCTAAAAGAAATGGGCAGCCGGTCAAGTGAAACTAATATAGGGAAAATGTGCTCAAACCTTCGAGTGCCAGTTAAAAGACGAGCTGCGGCATTTTGCACCCTCTGTAGATAAGTAATATATGATGCGCTGACCCCTATATAAAGTGCATTACAGTAATCCAGCCGAGTGCTAACAAAGGCGTGGATCACTGTCTCAAAGTGCTCCTGTGAAAGAATTGGCTTTATTTTTGCCAGCTGCCTGAGCTGAAAGAAGCTTGATTTTACCACTGCCTTAATCTGATTTTCAAACTTAAGATCACAGTCCACTTTGACCCCCAGGTTTGTGACAGTTGGCTTAACATACTGGGCCAAGGAATCTAAATACACATTGGGGGTCTCAGTGGGGATACCAAAAACCATCACCTCGGTCTTTTTATCATTGAATTTTAAAAAGTTAAGAGACATCCAAGCCTTAATGTCATCGAGACACCGAAGTAATGGCTGTGTGGAGTATGTGCCTTTTTTCTTTAGAGGGACATAGATCTGACAGTCATCTGCATAAAAGTGGAATGCAATGCTGTGGTTTCTCAGTACAGAACCAAGAGGAAGCAGATATAAAAAGAAGAGGTGGGGGCCTAGAACGGAGCCCAGTGGGACACCACACAAGAGAGGAGCGGAGGACGACACATGGTCACAGAGTCTGACACAGAAAGTTCGCCCCGCCAAGTAGGACCTGAACCACTGCAGTGCCGTGCCCCTAATGCCCTCCAAGTGCTCCAAACGAGAGAGTAAAATGGCATGATCCACTATATCAAATGCAGCTGTCAAAAAGCACAAGAACAACACAGTCCCCAGCATCAGTAGCTAAAAATATGTCATTAAAAACTTTTTAAAGGGCTGATTCAGTGCTATGAAAGGGTTTAAAACCAGATTGGTAAACCTCTAAAACATTTTGCTTTTCCAGGAAGGCCATTAATTGGCTGTAAACTTTTCAAGAATTTTGGAAAGAAAAGGTAGTTTGGAGATAGGCCTGTAATTTGCAAGAACTGTAGGATCAAGAGGTTTTTAAATCAGGGGTTTGATGTCAGGTGTAGTCCCTAAAGATTTTAAACATGCTGTAGTCAAACTATGGTTTACCAGCTCAAGACCCAAAGGTCCAACTATAGGTAAAACCTCTTTTAAGAGTCGAGGAGGGACAGCATCATTTGGAGACCCTGCAGGCTTAAAATGACCAACAGTCTCCTTTGAAAAGGACAGGGTCACAGGCTCAAACCTGTCAAAGACAGCAGAGCAGGAAGCAGAGACTGAGAGGTCATGAGCACAAGGAGAGATTTGAGCCCTTGTGGAGGAGACCTTCTCAATAAAAAAGTTTAAAAAAAATTTCACAGGCTTCAGACGAGGGCTTGATATAGTCAGTATGTGGTGCACTAAGAACAGAGTTAATAGTTTTAAATAAAACACGCGGGTTGTGACAGTTTGACAGAATAATGTCTGATAAGTGTTTTCTTTTGGCATCTTTTACAGTTTTCTGATATTTACGCCAACAGTTCTTTAGCATCTGGAATGACACTTGTAGTTTGTCCTTTTTCCACTTGCGCTCAGCACGACTACAGTCGCGTCTGACAACTCGGGTCGTGTCGTTCAGCCAGGGCTCAGATTTAGTTTTAGACAGGTGGAATAAAACCATGAGCTTAGTTCCTCAGTCTGGCTGCATAAAAAATCCGGGATCTTACAGATCTGGTTAAAAAATGTTGAAAACTGCTCAGCAGTGGAGGAGTTAAAAACATGACAGCGCTGAGCAGCAGCGCGAGGTTTAACTGAGGTACAAGCAAGAGGAACTTCAAATATCACAGGACTGTGGTCAGAAAGCACAGCATCACAAATCTCTATTTTAAAAACAGAAAAACCATGAGATAAAACAAGATCAAGTGTGTGTCCATGTTCATGTGTGGGACCAGTCACACATTGCACAAGATTAAAAGACTCAGTAAGGTTTAAAAAGCCCTTTGCCATGGGTATATCAGGACAACACACATGAATATTAAAATCCCCAACAGTAAGAACACGATCATATTTTGGCATGAATTCAGCCAAGAAGTTGGCAAAGTCACTCACAAAGTTCTTATTGTATTTTGGAGGCCGATAAACCACTGCACACAACACTGTGTGGGAGCAGCCCAGCTCAAACACAGACAGTTCAAAGCAGGTGAATGACGGGGTTGACAGCTGCTTTCATTTAAAATGACTTTTAAAAATAGTAGACACTCCTCCTCCTCGACCCAACAAACAGCAGCAATCGCCAGGTAGAAGATCTGAGAAGATGCTGCACTCACCGGCGCTCAGCCACAACTCGCACACACAGAGAAAATCCAGTCCTCGGAATGTGAAGAAATCCTTCAGGATAAAAGTTTTGTTCGCTAGGACACTGGGGCGTGCAGCCCGGATCACAGCTGACCCTTCTCACCCTGGACACAGTCTGTTTGACCTGCTCCCCTCAGGCAGGAGGCTCCGGTCCATTCGCACCAGAACCTCTCGCCATAGGAACAGTTTCTTCCACTCTGCTATTGGACTCATGAACAATAACCATATGACTGTTCGCACCACAAACACATGACCCTACACGGTGTTCACTGCATCATTCCATTTTTGCACTGATCACCACCTGCATTCATGTATATATCTATCTACTTAGCACTTTTAATTTTTATTTTTATGTTTATTTAAGCGTTGTCTGACAGTATGTTTTGCACTAAGTACACAGCAATTTCCTAATGCTGTAAACCTGCTCAACATTTGGCAATAAAACCCTTTCTGATTCTGATTCTGACCTAGCATTTACCAGGCCAATCCTGGCAGTAAGCGGCGGATCCCCATCGCTAGCCGTCCTAGAAGCCCAACACAGAGGCCGCAGGTTCCGCAGATTCACACCACGCCGGCGGGAACGAGGAGAGCAGCGTCTTCGGGGCTGGAACATCCCATCCAGGCCGATGATGGGTACCAGCCAGGCACCAACAGGTTCCAACAATCGCCGAGAGAAACAGAAGGTTGGCACTGCTCCGTGTTTTCTGGATAAGGGCTTAAGAGACCACCTTAAGAAGCTTTTAGCTTCACCAGGCAGCCAGCCCGGCGACCCCAGCAACGGCACTTTTGCCGGAGTGGTGGAGCTGGAACATGGCACAGATGAGCTGGGATCTCTGATAGTAGCGGGGGAAATATTTTATGTCCAGCTTGGTTCCACTTTCCCCAATCTTTGGCAGAAGGTCGGAGATCCAGTAGAGTTTGGCGATCATACGCCAAGAAAGAGTTGGTATTTATTACAATAGTCAATAAAATCAATACAAACAAACATAACACTGGCAGTGACAGACGGCAAGCCACACACAGCGGCGCCATCTTGATACTTCTTGTTTTGACGCTTTCTGTCAAATGAAACCAGCCTGGCCTTTCTTCTCTAAACACTTCGCTAACAAGGCATTTTAATTCAGAGTAGAGCCTCTAACTGCATCAGTTTTTTTCCCTCTAAAAGCATGTCACCCTTTTCAAATGCATTAAAGCAGTTGACCTAAACAGCTGAAAGAGAGATGTGAAACTTTTGTGTGAAAGCAGTTCAGCTATTTTTGGGTGTGGTTTTATTGCAACGCTAAAGACCTTTGATAAACAATGTTGCTACAAACTTTCTGTTTGTTCAAATGTCAGGAAAGAAAACTTCCCCCTGTCTCATACAAGATACTAGAAACAGTGAAACAATGAAAAATGTCATTGTATTCAAACTAAAATCACTTTTGTGTTTTATATAAAACTTGATGGAATTAATTTCAGAGAAACATACTGTTAATGGAAAATTGTACTGAGTAGTCAGTATAAGCTTTTAATGATATAAGTTTACTTGTGATAGAATACTGCATGATGACCTTTTACTTGCTTAGAACTGATTGTTCTTTATAAAACGTGTTCTGATATTTCTATCTGAATCTTCCCACAGCGATAGTAAGAAGTCGAACAAGCAGACAAGCAGTTCTGACCTCCCACACACACACACACACACACACACACACACACACACACACAATCACATACGCACATGCTCACGTCACTGAACAAATGTATTCATTTTTCTTGTGTATAAATAAAGACAAGTGCAAGAACAGAGCGCACACTTCACAGGGCCCCCACTCTGATGTGAGCGCTCTGTGACCGCCCTTGCAAGTAAAAACTGCAGCGTGTGTGTCTTCACTCTTAGACTCTCAGCTGAAGAAGTGTCATTTAGAATAAATCTCTTGACACATACCTTATACCATAGCTCCAATGATTTTATTATTTTTGTTTTTTGCGTTACTCATATAAGACCAGCAAGAGGAAAGTTTTGTAAATAACGTCTCTCTTAATCTTTGAATCAATGAAGTCATTTCATATTTGTTGTTAGTGCTGAAATCTTCCTTTGGTGCAGACTTTATCCGTTACCTGCAACATTTGTCTTCAAAGGGTGCATGGCTGCAGTTTTAATCACTTTCATTAAATAATTGTAATTATTCTTCTAAAAATCTGCAATCTTGGACATTATGTAATCAAAACAAGTAGATCAGGTTTCACAGCTTCTTTTAAAACTTTACTATCACGTTACTATCTGCTGACAGCTTATACAACATGAATTTTACTTCTCTCTCAACTGCAGGCTCTCTGTCTCCTGTTGGTTCGAGGTTGAGGTAGACACAACAAAAAATCTAGAATCACATACTGAAAACAGTGTCTGATCATGTCTGCTAAAGGACAGTGCACAGCAGCTTCCTGCATACAGTGGCAGGCAGTCTATGTAGCAAACAAAACAAATAGGGGCTGATGGGATGCAGATGCAGGCGAAAGTATAGAGGAAATAGAAATAAAAACAGGAAGCAGCACTAGCACCAGTCAAACAGGGAAATGAGTTTATCTGTTGGTAGTATAAATAACATGAGTTTCTGGTTGCTTTTGTGTTGCACGTCTTTTTACTGCTGATTGCAGTGCTGGATCCTTCAGGGTGCCAAGGTCCAGATTCTGTAATTAAAAGTACAGATATAAAATAACTGAACTGGCTTAAAGGTGCAAGCATCAGAATATTTAAACATTACAGCATACTGTATAAAAAAGCGCCCACCTCAAATTGTTCTGGATTCGTATTTTCATGTTCTTTAGCTGATAATTCAAAGACATGATCATCAATTAAGTGAACAATACAGTGACATTAAAAGCTAAGACTTTGCTCTTATTGTTTTCGTGGCAACATCTGTATTTTTTCATATGGTTGACGTGTCACCAAATATGAGAAACACAGAGTTCAAGTAAAAAGTACCTGTTTTCCCATGTTGAACAGCCAGACCAGTGATGAGCATTAAGAGGAAACCAGACAGAACACCCAGGGTGACACTCATCAGCTTTGCTACTTCGTGAGCCTCTAATACAAAAATAAAGGTAAAAAGCGACACGGCTGAAATTTATTGTACATTCAAATGTTTCTAATCATCTGCACAATAAAAGAAATGTTAACTTACGTTGGGAGATGCAGTCCATGTCATCCTGAGGCTCATCGATGCCTATTCAAAAATAAAGCCTTGATTTTATTAGTCCTCATTTCTATAACCTTAATCTATAACCACCATAGTCTATGTATACAGAGTGTTGACAATAAGCGGCTCAAACGCTCAAAAGTTTGGTTATACTTTACGAGTGTTGACAATAATTACATTGCATTTGTAATATAAACAGAAAGCAATAACCGAAGAATGAGGAGGCAAAGACTTTACAATAATCTTACCTCCAACCTTTAATTGCATGACGCTTAAATTTAGACGTCCCTCTGAGAGAAATCCACAGAAATACAGCCCAGAGTCAGACACATCCACTTGTTTGATTTTGAGGAAGACATCAGAGGTGTTTTTTGTCATTTCAAATTTTCCAGTTTGCAATTCAGCATTGGACTTAACACTTGTAGCAGCCATAACAGCGATAGAGTTGACTGTGGTTCCGTTGACCAGTCTGAACCAGAAAGTCGTAACGTCATTTTTGGAAGTCTTGGTGCACTGCAGAGTGACATTTTCACCTGCCTGCACCTCTGAGGTCTGAAACTCAGAACCTGAGACAGCAATCCAGCCTGAAACAATGGAAACAATGAGATGTTTAATTGCTTCAAAAGAACATGATGCTAAACATGTTAGTGTAAAGTTACTAATCAGCAATTCTGTTTAAATTATTATAGGTTAAAAATGCAATAATAGATTAGCTAATGATGTCAAAGAGTAATAGAGTAAACTTACAGAAACAAGAAAGAGCTAAAGCTGTTTTCACGTTCATCATCGTGCACATGACTGCTGCCCTGCAATGTCCGCAGATGGTGTGTTCACCAGGAAGGGTGCTCTCGGTGTGATAAATGTGGTAGAGGTGGGAGTTTTGTGTTGCTTTCAAAGCTAAGTAAAGTAAAGTAAAATTTTATTTATATAGCACCTTTCAAGATAAAAATCACAAAGTGCTTTACAGAGGCAGAAAACAGACATTAAAATCCAAAACAAAACAAAATTAACCAAAAGCGAGTTTAAACAGAAAGGATTTTAACTGCTTTTTAAAAGACATGACTGAGTCCACAGATCTCAAACTCAAAGGGAGCGAGTTCCAGAGTCTGGGAGCCACTGATACAAACGCTCTGTCACCTTTTGTTTTTAACCTTGTATACGGGACAACCAGCAACCCCTGGTCACAGGACCTCAGGGACCTGCTGGGGTGATAAGAAAGAAGAAGATCACTTAAGTAAGTTGGAGCTACACTGTGCAGGGCCCTATAAGTCATGATTATGATCTTAAATTGGACCCTGAACTTGACAGGGAGCCAATGCAGCTGAATCAGGAGGGAGTGGAATGGGAGTGTTTGTGATGCTTTGTCAGAAGCCTAGCAGCAGCATTCTGAACGCCCTGCAGCCGTTCAGGAGGCATTACTTAAGCAAGTAAACAAGGAATTACAATAGTCTAAGCGGGATGAAACAAAAGCATGAATAATCATTTCCAATTCGGAACGTGACACAATGGGACTCAGCTTAGCGATATTTCTTAAATGGTAAAAACAAGAGCGAACCAAAGATTTAACATGTGTGTCCAGCGTCAGAGCTGGATCAAATGTAACACCAAGGTTCCTAATGGATGATTTAATATAAGAAGCAAGAGGGCCTAGATTTTTAACCACGTGGGGAACAAATTTCTCAGGAGCAAAGACAATGATTTCCGTTTTATCAGCATTTAGTTGAAGGTAGTTACCAGCCAGCCAATCTCTAACGGAATCTAAGCAGGACTGCAAGATTTGGAGCTTAGAAACATCAGGTGGCCTAAAAGAGATATATAGTTGAATATCATCTGCATAACAATGATATGAAATATCAGAGAAAGAGCTAAGAAGTTGCAGAAGAGGGAGTAAATACAACAAAAACAATAACGGTCCCAAGACAGAGCCCTGAGGCACCCCATAGGCGAGAGAGCTGACAGCGGATCTGAACTTAGAGGTAGCCACAAAGAAAGATCGATTAGACAAATAGGATTTAAACCATTCCAATGCGGTACCCGATACACCCACCCAGTGGTTTAATCTATCTAACAAAATAAGATGATCAACGGTGTCAAAAGCAGAGGTCAGATCCAGCAACATCAAAACAGTGCACTCTCCAGCATCATAATTCATCAAAATATCATTAGACACTCTAAGAAGTGCAGTTTCGGTAGAGTGAGCCTTACGAAAGCCAGATTGAAATTTATCAAGAACGTTGTGTTCATCTAGAAAATCCGTGAGTTGCTTGGCCACAACCTTTTCTAAAATCTTGGCAATAAAAGGCAGTTTTGAGATGGGTCTGTAACTGGAAAGCAAAGAAGGATCAAGTTTAGGTTTTTTTAAAAGTGGGTGAATGACAGCACTTTTACAGTAAACAGGGACTTGACCAGAGAGTAGAGATGCATTAACAATTTTAAGAACACTAGGACCAATAGACTCAGAAACATTTTTAAGTAAAGACCCAGATAAAATATCAAGGGGGCAAGAGGATGATCTCATTGAAGTGACCAGCTTCAACAACTCAGGTAAAGACACTGGTGAAAATCTTTCAAATATGACAGGCTTAAATAAAATCGGAACAGGCAAATGGTACATGGAGGGAGAGATGTTGCTCCTTACATTGCTAACCTTTTCAACAAAGAAGGAAAGAAAATTTTCACAGTCTTCATTCGAAGAAATAGGGACAGCAGCAGAAACCGGAGCAACAATATCCCTAACTGTGTCAAATAGAACCTTAGGGTTACCTCTGCTCCTAGAGACTAGGTTTGAAAAATAAGCAGCCCTTGCATCACGAATTGAAGAGTTAAAAGAAACTAAAAGGTCTTTTAAATGAAAGAGATGAACCTGTAAACGAGTCTTTCTCCACAAACGCTCAGCTTTACGACAGACACGCTTTAAGCTGCGAATGCTGTCATTTATCCAGGGCGAGGGTTTTGTAACGGGGGCTAGTCTAGTTTTAATAGGACAAATATTATCGATAATAGAAAGACAGTAATTATTAAAAAGATTTGTTAATAAATCAACATCATTAGAAGCAGGCAGAACCAAATTAAAAACGTCAGAAAATTTAGCAGCAGTAGAAGAATCTAAGACGCGCGAGCTAAGAGCACGACGCTCAGGAGGAGGCGGCAAATAAAAAGACAAATTAAATATAATACAATGATGGTCCGAAATAAAAATATCCTCAGAACTAATACAGTCCATGGTTAAGCCAATAGTAAAAACAAGGTCCAGAGTGTGCCCTTTGGTGTGAGTGGGGCCAGATACATGCTGTGTGAAATGAAAAGAGTCCATGATGCTAAGAAAACCTCTGGCAAAGAGGTCAGAGTCATCATCAATGTAGGAGTTTTCTTTGCGTTCAGCTGACACCATCACTCACTTTTAGTAAACTGACTTAAAGTAAAATGACCTGGGTAAACTTTCTTTTTATTTTTTAACAGCCCTCTGTATCTTTAGTATCATTATTACATCCATACAATATTGATTGTAAATAAGGTTAGCACGTTGTTAAAGCAGGCCATAGAAAAGGCATCATACTCTATGACCTAAATGCGTTTAGGTCATAGAGTCATGATACACGTGTTTAGTCTTAAAGTGTTATTTCAAGGTTATTTTTTTGTCTTTATTTTAAAGAAGAAGAAGGAGGATGTTTCAGTTTATGCTGGCAGTTTGTTACAATGCTGATAGTGTCAGGGTTGGCTGATTAGCAGGACTCAGAACACAATGGGTTAAAAAATGGGAGGTAGTTTTATTGCTGTAAAGTTAGAAACCATAGCTAAACACAAAACATTGGAACTGGAAACAAAAAGCTAGAAACCACAAGCTACGAACAAGGAGTAGCGATGGAAACAAGGGGAACTAGGAAACACACAGTAACATAAACGGCACGACAATAAGCAGAGGAAAACAGGGAACACAGCTGCAAATAATCAAGCCAACAGGATAGTAGGAAGCAAAACTGAACATAGGATGAGAGCCTGTCAAAATAAAACAGGAAACACACGGAGACGCAGACCAAGACACGCAAGCTATGTCGTAATTCATAGAACTCATCTTTTGGAGGACGCGGCTTTCAGTGTCTACGCGGGCCGAATCCTTCGAAGACCGAGAAGATCGGAAGTGTTAGGCGGTGAAATGGGACGGTCCAGCCTTCAGGTTTCTGAAGCTGTCTCAGTGGAGTTTAATAAAATCAACCGTTTACACAGTTTACACAGTTTACACAGCTACATTCTTAAAATATCTTAAAAGTTTATTTTGTGACCCAGAAAGAGTAATATTACAACTATGCAGCTGCGGCCATTGTTGACAACTTGAACTGGCAGGGCCGTGCTATGAATTCTGGGATAGTTTGGACCATGAATGATACACCCGACCCATCCTTCAAATCTGGGGGAACGAAGGACACATTTATCAGCCGCATTTGGAAGAGTTTACAAATTTTGACAACCTTCGTCACCTGGCTGTGACGTAATCGGCCTTTAAATGCGGCCTCCAAAGGATGTGGCCTATGAATTGGGAAACACGTACAGATTTGACACTTGGGGAAGAAACAGGCATGGGTGATAGACATGACAGGCTGGGGAGAACACAGACGACACCAAAACAACCAGAGCACAAAAGGGAACAGATTAAATGAACAAGACACTAAGAACTAGAAAAACTAATGATTAAAGTAGGAAGAACAAGAAAACTAAACAATACCAAATGAGAACTGGGAAACATAGAAACTCTGGGTCACAGACTGGGAAACATGACAGATAGTCACAGTCAAAGAGTCCTTGACTTAAGTCAACACTTTTATGACAACAAAAGACATGCTGTTATATGATGGAGTTGGGTTTTAACTTCTATTTGATTTACAAATGAAAAAAAAAATGTAATTAAAAAAAAGAATACATGATCAAATAATGCCACCTACAAAGGACAGAAGGTCACTGAAAAAACTGTTCTCCATCATGGACAGCCCATCATACCCACTCCACTGTGGTCTGAAACTTACAACCTAAGACAGAAAATCCAGCCTGAAACAGTGGAAACAACAAGATGTTTACTCGTTTCAAATGAATATGATGTAAAAATCTGTTAGTTTGTTATAAAGTTACTTTACAGCCACCACCTACATGCTTAACAGCTGGTACATAGTTTGAAAGACTCACCAGTCCTCCAAACATACCTGAGTTTTTGTCTTATCTGCCCATAAGACCTTTCTCCTGAGAGCATTTGTTCTTTATTCTTCTGATAACTTGTTAGCCACTAAAAAATATTTTAAAAACTTGTCAAAATGAACATGCTTTCCTCTCCAACAACGCAACTCCAACATCCCACCCCCACCAACCATCTCCCTTTAAAGAGAGCCAAGTCTACCACAGTGAAACCTAAAAACCAAACACTTAGGGACAGAGAAACAGAGTGTGGTGGTCCACATCAAGGCTACACAAATCAATAGAGCTTGAACACCAACAACAAAAACCCACATGAGCCCCAAGTGTTCAGTTTCTGTAATTAATCGTTATTAATCGCAATTACTTGATCAATAACCTGGTTGCAATTACATTTTAACTTTAGATTTGAGCTTGTAACTGACAGTTATGCAATATAATGAAGTAAATGCAGAATAAAAACAGAGAATGTATACTTAAATTCAAAGAGAATTTGAATAGTTTTCTTCAATCTTTTAGCACAGGTTCTCAACTGTGAAAGACAATTTTTTTAAAAACCTGTATACTAATAGGTAAATATACACTGATATATAATAGTTATATATTAGTGCTGTCAAACAATTAAAATGTTTATTCAGATTCATCACAGGGTTACTGTGAATTAATTTTGATTAATCTTACATTCGACTGTGCAATGATCACTGTGCAATAGCTGCTGTTCCAACAGACAACACCACAGAAGATGGCTGATGCCACCACAGAGTCAAAAAAGGTCTTCAGGAGCACCCGCTGCACTCCAAAAGTTTCCTGAACAGGTAGAGTCTGCTCTGACCCTTCCATTAATGAGCATCAGCATCAGAGTCCACTATCCCACTGTCAGTTCCCCGGACGCTCACTGGTGTCGGTGTGGAGGGTGTGCACCTGTGGAAATCCACCATCAGCATCAGCATGATGGTAAGAATTTCCAGCCATGGAAAAGAAAGTTCCTTTATTCCCACTGTATCCACACAATGGATATAAAGGAGCTGTTAAATTTTGCTTTTTGGCCAATCCTTGTGATAAGACTGTCCATTCAGTACTGATGTCTTTGCAAAGGCTTCAACAATCTTTCAATAAATATCTGAAAAACAGTTTTGGTTTTGGTTCTAGGTTTGTTTTTTTCACATCACATGCCTTATCCAGTCTGACATGTACTTGCAGCAATGCTCTCTAAATGTGATGATTAACCTTTACAAGCTCATTGAGTATGAAGAACAATTTAAAAGTAAAACTCTGATCTGACTCAAAGAGACTGTTTGGGAAGAGCAACATCCTGCTTGAGTACTCAGATTATGTACTTGGTATGCTCAGAAAGTCAAGTATGACACTTACTATTTTCAGTTGTAGCTATCTTTATTACAAAAGGAAATGGTAGAAGTATTTTTAGTGGTGAAACTGGTTTCAGTAGAAGGTGTAGCTGTATACAGTCTTAATGTGAGAACTGCATGATAAAAATGGACGTTATAAAAGTCCATGTGCAGTTCAAAACATGTGCAGTGATAACCACACTTAGTTTTTGGTGCTTTGTGTCAAATTAAACCAGCCTGGCCTTTCTTTTCTAAACTCTGTTGCTAACAAGGCATTTTGATTCAGAGTAGAGCCTCTTACTGGATCAGAGTTTATCCTCTAAACGCATGTCACGTTTTTCTAACCGATTTGGATGTTTTCTTTAAACTTGATTGACACTCTTGATCTGAGGCAAATGTATTAAAGCAGTTGACCTAAACAGCTGAAAATGAGATGTGTAAAACTTTTGTGTGAAAGAAGTTCAGCTATTTTTCTGTGTGGTTTTATTGTAACGCTAAAGGCCTTTCAGTGGCTTTCAATTTATTGATACACAGCGTTGCTACACACTTTCTGTTTGTTCAAATGTCAGGAAAGAAAACGTCCGCTTTTCTCATACAAGTTACTAGAAACTGTGAAACAATTACTAATGCCAGTGTATTCAAACTAAAATCAATTTTTGTGTTTTATATAAAACTTGATGGAATGAATTTCGGAGAATCATACCTTATACCATACCTCCAATGATTTAATTATTTTTGTTTTTTGCATTGCTCATATAAGATCAGCAAGTAGAGAGTTTTGTAAATAACGTCTCTCTTATTCTTTGAGTCAATAAAGTCATTTCATATTTGTTGTTAGTGTTGAAATCTTCCTGTAGTGCAGACTTTATTTGTTACCTGCAACATGTGTCTTCAAAGGGTGCATGGCTGAAGTTTCAATCACTTTCATTAAACAATTATTTAATTATTCTAATAGGTCTGCAAAGTCTGACATTATGTAATCAAAACAAGTAGATCAGGTTTCACAGCTTCTATTTAAACTTTGCTGTAAAAGTTACTATCTGCTGGCAGCTTAAACAACATGAATTTTACTTCTCTTTCAACTGCAGGCTCTCTGTCTCCTGCTGGTTCGAGGTTGAGGTAAACACAACAAAAAAATCTAGAATCACATACTGAAAAAAGTTTCTGATCATGTCTGTTAAAGGACAGTGCACAGCAGCTTCCTGCATACAGTGGCAGTCAGTCTATGTAGCAAACAAAACAAACAGGGGCTGATGGGATGCAGATGCAGCCGAAAGTATAGAGGAAATAGAAATAAAAACAGGACTGTGGTATAAGTGTCACACTGTGCTAAATAATTCGTAGAAGAAGTGCTGAGATAAAGTTTAAAAACTAGCTGAGGACCTGCTTGCTATATTAACTCTCTCTTGTCAGGTGAGGAACATAGGTACTGCAGAAAATGGACAAGAAACAGAAACATAAGCAGAAATTAGTATTAGCTACAACAAAACATGGCAATGAATTTTAAAATAAAAAAGGGAATGATGAGACACGGACATTATGCACAGTCATAAAAGGATTCTAGACTCCCATCCTGAAAAAAAGTGAAGATTATTCTTTCTTCACGGAGGCAGAGTCTAAATTCCATAAAAGAATGTACACATCAAACTGGACTAATACTACAAGCATCAAAATATTTAAACATTAAAACCAGTATAAAATGGACCCCAACTGTTGTTTCAGATACTTGTCTTCTTCTTCTTTAGTTGCTAATCTAAAGAGAAAGTATAACTGATCAGTTAACAAAGTCATGTGGTGACATTAAAAGCTAAAACTTTGGTCTGTTTTTGCAGCAACATTCATATTTTTTCCATTTGTAGGTTCTAGATCTAAAAAATGTCTGTCTGAATGTTCTTTGTTTAAACAACCAAACCAGCACAGATCGTTAAGAGGAAAATAGTCAGACCACCCAGCTTAACACTCATCAGCTTTGAGTGAGTAAATAAAAATTGTGAGATCCCTTAAACTTCTGGGTAAGAAGGAATTTCAAGATGCCTAACCTGAAAGTTTAAGATATCCATCCATCCATTCTTTTCTGTTTCGCAAGGGAGCTGGAGCCTATCCCAGCTAACATAGGGCGAGAGGCAATGTATACTCTGAACAGGTTGTCACAGGACTAACACATGTAGACAGATAAACAACACTAACATACATTCACCAATTAACCTAACCCCACTAACTGTCTTTGGTCTGTGAGAGGAAGCCCGAGGACCCAGAGAAAACCCACGCAAACACGGAGAGAACATGCTACCCTCCCAGGTGGTGGCATCGAACTCAGGACCTTTTTGCTGTGAGGCAATAACTAAACCACTGTACAGCCAAGTTTGAGATAATTATCAAAATTTATGAAATGATTGCCTGAAATTTAACCTAAGGATGGAAAAAATACTGTTCAAAGTGCTAATATTGGAAAAAATAAATACATGAAAAGTTATCATTGAATTAATTCAGTTCAGTTAAATTCAATTACATTTTTTCATTGTTTGTTTATAGGACTAATTACAGTATTTATATCACTAAACTGTATACATGAAACCTGCAAGTTAGACTATGGAGCTGTCGACTGAGTGGTGGAGTCTTTTTCGATTATCAAGTGGGCGCCCTCCTTCCTTGATGTTTCCCTGATAAGCCCACCACGTCTCTGGAAGGTTTAGCGGTCAATCCCAGTGTCCCAGGCTCACCCCCAAAACACCATCTACCCAGTTGAAGCCTGGCTGAAGTCCGGCAAGTGTTTATGTTCCTTACTAGGGCTGGGACAACGCATCGATGTAATCAATTACGTCGACGAGTAAAATACATCGATGTAAAAAAATGTCGATGCGTCGTCACTTTCAAAACAGACATGGCGGCAGCGAGTAGCGGCAACATGAGTGAGGCAGCCGCAGTCGACTTAAATTACTCCACCCGAACACGCAGTTCTACAGTATGGGGATATTTTAACAGAAAAGGAAGTGATTCAGTCATTTGCTTTGTAAGGTGGAAATGGCCTATCATAAAAGCACGACGACTATGCACTAGCACCTCAAACGACGGCATCCAGGAGCAGCTTCTGAAAAGGACAAACCACCGTAAGTTTTCAACTTTTTTACTAACGCTGGTTTTTACCCTTTAATTCATCCAGACACCCCCCCCCACGTAGACATACACTCACTCATAGACACAGAGATAAACACCCAACCTCCGTAAATGCAAAACTCATTTAAGCTGCTTAGCAGTAACATATAGCAGCTGCTGTTTAGTTGGTTTTTATTTGTGGCCCATGCTGGCAAAATGAGTCGGAATGCGCGCAGGCTGATTATGAGAATCGGCAAAAGACGAAAATGTGAGACAGCGAATTGGCCGCAGGAAAAATGTTAACAAGGATAATGCACCACCTGCTAAACGTAGCCGTCGTGCACACTATTACAACATTGTTAATGTGCTTGCAAAAGCAAAATGACAACGAACTCTTGATTTGTCAAGTTTAATGTCTTTCATCCTATTTGAACACTGTTTTTATACATAATGCTTCTCTAGCTTGATCTTATAGGTCAAAGTTATGCCATCTAATGACTAGAAAGCATTGCACCAGTAAAAGTGACATCAGCTATGGCTGTTTAAACGTTATTTTTTGTAAATATTTTTCCATAAGAGCCAGAGCAATAGAAAGGTCCAACGGGTTAGTGCTGCTTAGTCCTGTACTATTTTGATTTGCTTTTTTGTAATGTAATAACACGATGGCTGCATATCATAGAATGTTCAACATTGGTGATTATCATTAATCTCTTACTGTTATGCTATGAAGGCACATGGCATAACAGTAAGGCACATACATGGTTTATATTTTTATATATATATAACAACCAGATCCTTATCAAATTATTTTGATATTATGCTTTCCATATAATTATTTTGTAATTATTCGAATTTATCTGTGTGCTGTGTGTGATTTATGATTTCAGGAACAAACAGAAAAGTCTGGAGGACTACTGTCAGAGAAGAAATACACCATGCACCCCCCAGGAGGTGGCTGTACTTACCGAGAGCATCTTATCTATGATTTTAAAAGACATGAGACCACTTGCTGTGGTTGACGGTGAGGGATTCAAAGAAATACTGACCACTTTCCAACCAGGTTACACTCTGCTGTCTAGGTGTCATTTTAAAAGCATGATGGAGAGAAAGTATGAAACTTCAGTGGAGAAACTAAGGAATGTACTAAAAAAGGCCACATCCAAAATCTCCCTTACCACTGATGCTTGGACAAGTCTGGTCACAGAGTCCTACTTAGGGGTAACTTGTCATTTCATTAATGACAATTGGGACCTTCTCTCCTTCACTTTAGCAACACTGAAGAGCGCCACACTGCAGAAAACCTTGCCTCCTGGGTGGAGAAGGTGGCAGAAAAATTCCACATTTCCTTGCATAATGTCCTTGCCATTGTACATGATAATGCAAGTAACATAGTTGCAGCTCTCCACATCCTGAAAGAGAAGTTTGGAGTGGTGTCCTATCGGTGTGCCGGGCATACACTGCAACTGGTTGTAAACCATGCACTGAAAGACCCCAAGATTAATAAGGCACTATCAGCTGCACGGGGCCTTGTAAAGCACATCAGGAAAAGTGAGCCAGCTAGCACCAAACCTAAGCAGAAGCAAAAACAGATGGGTACAGCTGAGCATAAACTAATCCAGGATGTCGCTGTCAGATGGAACAGTTCATACTACATGATTGAATGTCTGTTGGAACAGAGATGGCCAGTGGTTGCGACGCTTTCGGCTCCAGAAGTCACACAGCGTGGGAAACAGCACCTAGATCTGAAAAGTGATCACTGGATTCTTCTGGATGAATTGAAGGAGGTGCTCAAGCCTTATGAGCAAGCCACTAATGTTCTTAGTGGACAGTCCTATGTCACAGTCTCTGTTCTCCCCCCCCCTGCTGAAAGTTCTCCTGAAATCCACCCAAAACAAATCATTTGATTCTGCTGCAGTGAACTCTTTCCAGAACAGTGCAGAAGAGGAAATCTTGTATAGGTGGCAGCCAGAGGTATCTGCATTTCAAGCAGATGGGAAAAATGTGTCACTCATTGCTGCTGCCCTCGATCCATGTTTTCATAAACTGAAATTCCTTTCTCCAGAAGATGCTCTGAAACTGCAAGTAAGAGTACAGAGGGAGGCACTTGATCTCAAAAGGGAGCAGAAATCACAGCTACAGCAGGAAAATGTGGGACAGGAAGCCTCAGCAAGTCCCCCAACAAAGAAGAGATCTGTGTTGGACACTTTGTTGGGTACAGATTCTGAGGAGGAAGATTGTAATGAAAACACTGACCAGGGTGGGGATGGAGAAAATGGGCGGTGAGGAAAGAAGTACTGTTGTATTTTGGGGAAGCCCCTATTCCAAGGGATAATGACCCCCTTACATGGTGGAAGAATAATGCAACAAGATTCCCCACACTGGCTACTTTAGCCAAATCATATCTGGCTGTACCTGCCACATCAACACCATCTAAAAGGCTTTTTTCAGTTGCTGGAAACATTGTCACCAAAAAAAGGGCAAGCCTGACTGCTGAGCATATAGAAATGCTAACATTCCTCCACTCCAATGCATAACTACTTCATGTGATGAACGTGATTGAACACACACACAGAAATAGGAGAGAAGGCAGCAAAATGGATATTTTGTTAACGAAGAGCACTTTTTTTGCAGAGAGCAAAGTAAATGTTACGTTTTATTTCTTCAAAGACGCCATTGCTGCTGTTTATATTTTATTAATTATTTGTTATGATTTCCTTTATTCATATTTGTTTTGCACAACATTAAATTTTTTGTTAAAAACAGAAGATTGTACTACAATTTTATTGTGGATTTCGTTTTTGTTAAATCAGCTCATTGTGAAACCTGGCCCCACCCTATCATGTGATTTCCTGAGGTCAGATGGCCCAGGATGTGAGTGGGCGTCAAGGCGTCTGGGAAGGGATCTCAAAACTGGATTTTAGATGGCAGACAGTTGGTGTCGTAAGCCACCGCCTCTGTTCAAAGATGGTCGCTCACAATGGACATAAATGGCTTCCTTTACTCCTCTTTCAAACCATCTGTCCTCTCTGTCCAAAATGTGAACACTGGCATCCTCGAAAGAGTGACCTTTATCCTTTAGATGCAGATGGACCGCCCAGTCTTGTCCCATGGAGGTGGCTCGTCTATGTTGTGCCATGCGCTTGTGAAGTGGCTGTTTGGTCTCTCCAATGTAGAGGTCTGGGCATTCCTCGCTACACTGTACAGCATACACCACATTGTTAAGTTTGTGTTTAGGGGTTTTGTCTTTGGGATGAACCAGTTTCTGTCTGAGTGTGTTGCTGGGTCTGAAATGCACTGGGATGTCGTGCTTGGAGAAAACTCTCCTGATTTTCTCTGATACACCGGCTACACAGGGGATGACAATGTTGTTGCGTCTGTCTTTCTTATCCTTGCACCACTTGTGGGGAACACCCCCGCATCACTGTGATTATGGCCACTTAGACAACCAAAGAAAGTGTTGAAAGTGCTGTATGTGTGAATAGTTTGTGTTTTCATTTAAGTTCATTTCAGACAACACACCTGTTAACATGTAATGTGTACCTTACTCAGTGTTGATACCTTCATTATAACTTAATAGATAACTTGTCAATGATTAGATCAGAGCTACATTTCTCAAATCTTAAACTGTTGAGTTGAACCTCTTAGCCGTCACTCACTCTAGCCTTAAATTTCTAATTTCTAAGCTGACAGCAGAGGGACTGGATATGATCCCTAGCAACAGTCACAGCCATAGAGGTTTTTATTTTGGGGGCAGAGTAAATCATTTGCTATTCAGAAGGTTGGTGACTCCTCCAGTCTTAATGCTGTCGGGTGCACATGTTTGTTCTTAGATGCAAAAATTAAAATATTGAATGTAGTGTGAGTGTGGCTTGTTATAAAATGTGTTTAGAGTAGAAAAGTGCTTTTATGTTTTCAGGTATTTTGAGGCTGAGTTTCCCTTTTTGTAAGCTCAAAATAAATAAAAGAAAACTCTCAGAGTGTTGATGTATTTGGTTGATGTTTAAGTTTTGCAGTAGTTAGTATGTTTTTTTAATCATTTCAAAAGTTTAAACATGTCTTTCTTGAAAAAGCTAAAGGCAACATTGATAAAATTATCAGAGTAATTCTCACGTCAACCAATACCTTTCAAATCTGAGCAAAACATTCCCAAGTTTATTTGCAACATATCCTGCTGTGAATTCTTTATCTTGTGACAAGTGCATGGTGCATTCAGTCTGTCTAAGGATTTAAGAGTTGAACATGCATGCATTTCTCCTGTTGTTTAGAGATATTTACACCAGAAGTCTCAATAGGAATAAAGAGAAACCAAAAAATGGAATAGATGGGAGTTAGACCTAAAAAGTCCTGCTTGTGAATTCATACTGCAGTGTGCTGCTCTCTGCTAATAGAAGTTAGTGGAATACACCCAGATGTCTCATTCTTTCTCTTTCTCGACATGACATCAATTATTTGACAGTATATAACAATATTTATTTAATTACCTTTTGAATCTCAAGGTTTAAATAATTTGATCGTCTATATTGTTTTCAGAGTCTACAGTAAAAATAGTGAGAGATTGGGTAGTTTTTTTTTTTATATACATGTGCATGTGTCCACTGCACATGTGTGCACAAAACTGAATCCTTGCTCCTCACCAGCTGTCGAAAGTGTTGAAATATCAGCACCAAGCATGCTGATTCTCTATAGTAGTTTGTTCACTTAGTGCTTGAGTCTGATAACATTAGATCCTCTCCAAAGAAAGTTTCACTAAAGTTCAGCAAATCCTCAACAACTCACCTCAGTGTCACTGTTATCAGACAGAAGTGAGCTTCACTGACTCATCGACCTGTTTTACAAATAAATAGACGTGCACACCCGTCATATAGACAGCTAAGGTAAACAGTGGTCTGACAGGCTGTCTTCACTACTGATGAACACTGGCCAGAGTGTTTCACGTGACTCTGGGGTAAAAACGCAAAATATTGCAAAATATTACATTGACACAGAACTGTTTTTTATTCCTGATTTATTGCCAAGTGTAGATATTATTCAAGTAAAAATATAGTGTGGGCAAGAATGTTTTTTCTTGTACTGTCAAGGCGCACAAAGACAAATTAGGATCTCCAGTGGAAAATGAAAAGCAAAAGTAACAACTCCACCCACAGTGGTCTCACAAACAGCAGGGGGAAAACGTCATTCGTTCCACTCTGAGCAGCAATTCACTTCCCTCCTGAACCTATGTGGTGGCAGCATACACATCAGTTATGGTCCTCTTTGTGGTTTTTGATAAAAAGTCACTGTAGAGTTATTAATATATATATTATGTTTAAGGTATGTTAGTTATGTTTAACTAAGTTCTATGTTTAAAATATAAATAAAAGACAGTATGCAATAACTTGCAAATATCATAAAACTGCATTTTATTTGCAACAGAACAAAGAAACATAGCATGTTTAAACTTTTTAAGTAAAAAAAAAAAGGTAATTTAGGTATAAACAAACTAAGTGTATGAGTCAAACTATAAAAGAAAGCATAAAATCTTTCCAGTCATGAAGACAGATATATATCTAACTCAAACACAGCACTGTCTGCTACCACATCGGTTCACATGTATTTGTATTAATTGGTATCTTTGATTCAGACTTTTACCATATGGTTGCACATGTAGTATGCACAATATACAACTCAAAGTTTGATCCAGGTTCCACAACGAAATACTCCATGTTGTTCAGAAATATAGGTGATATTTACTGTTTCATTAGAGATTCTGTAACAAAAAAGATGCAACTTAACAGGTGTCAGGATTTTCATCTCAGTTGTGTTTAAACCATGCACCAAAAAAGGGCCACTATGAAAGTTGAGGCTATCTGGTAGCAGCATAGATCACGTTTGACCCCATTTGGTTTCTTTTTGCTTTCGGCTGAAACGTTACTGTAGCATAGTTCAAGTCATCATTGTCTCGACTCTGTGAAAAGAACATTCATAATGAATATTAATTCCTTATAAAGTAATTATTTGCTTAGTAGATCATATTTGCAATACAACATACAGACAATGCAAATATATTTACAATAATACATATAGCAACACATCAAATGTTAGTGGTATATGGGCTAGTTTTGTTTGGGCCTTGTCAAACTACAAAAGTACATTTTAAATTTAGTCACCTCACTTTGGTCCAGATTTTGTTGTTCTTTAAAAGCTAGGAGGCAAAACAACACAGTTACTCTGTCTGTTCAGTAGAGCGCATTATGAAGATTAAATACAAGAAAAGCTGTTGTAGGTTTTAAAAAGTACCTTGCTGAAGTTTCCTGTTTTGAACAACCAGCCCAATGATGACCATTAGGAGGAAAATAGACAGAACACCCAAGGTGATGCTCGTCAGCTTAGCTACAACGTCAGACTCTTCTATAAGAAAAATGCAGAAAAAACACATTTTAGGAACATCTTTTGTTTACATTTTCTGTCCATGTCATCTGCAGGCTCATCGGTGTCTTTTTAAAACAAGACACTGAATTAGGTTTTTTATTGATTCAATAATAATAAAACTATAGAACATCCACATTGTTGTATATGCAATGCAAAAAGCGTAGTGTAATTAGAGAAAAAATATTCAAACAATGGGAACCAAATCAAAACAAAGACTACAATAATACAATAATCTTACCACCAACGTTTAAACGCGTCACACTGAAAAGCAGATGTCCATTTGAGTGATATCCACAGAAATACAGCCCAGAGTCAGATTGATCCACTTGCTTGATTTTGAGGAAAACAGTGGAGATGTTGGTTGTCATTTCAAATTTTCCATTTTGAAATCCATCACTGTATTTAACCTCACGTTTAGAAGTTAACAAACGAGAGATACAGCTGACTGTGGTACTGTTGACCAATCTGAACCAGAAAGTCAAAGAGTCCCATTTGGAGTTGTTAGTGCACTGCAAAATGACATCTTCACCTGGGTGGACCTTTGTGGTCTGAAAATCAGAAGCTGAAATGGAAATCCCCCCTGAAACAATGGAAAAAAACAAACAAACAAATGTTCTTTAGAGACTTACTGTAAGATAAGATGATGGGGAATTAGATTTCTCTAAATAGTAAAGTTAGTAATAAACAAATGTAGTTGATGATGGGTTAAACAAACAATAATAGGTTAATAATGAAGTTAAGAGTAATAAACTATACTTACAGAAGCCACAGAGACTTAAAGCTGTTATAAAGATAAAGTTCATCGTTGTGTGTCTGACGCTCAACTCCGCAGTTGGTGTGTTCACTAGAAAGGTTGCTCTCAGTTTCCTACTGTGAATGCGAAAGAGGTGGAGTGTCACCTGTTGCTTAAAACATTTCAAACTGGCTCTCTCAAGACCCTGTTTATTCTTGTTCAGCCATTTTGAAGATAGTACCATCGACCCACACATTACTGTTAACAAGTTACAGCAAATTTAATTTAATCTTCATTTAATTTCACTTAATTTCCCAAGATGAATATCTATTTAATTTACCACTTTCTAAACAGCACAAAACAAGAATATATTAAATGTAAGCACAAAGATCAGTTATTGCACCCTCATTTAATTAGACTTGCTAAAACTGATAATGCTGACTAGTGTTGGAGCTCTAGTGCTTCCTGCTGGAAGAGCAGGAAAACATGAGGGAAAGAAATGGATTTAACTTTAATTAAGACTGATAGAGAAACGTAGAAACAAAAGGCAATGGCGAAACTAAACTATAACCTAAACTAGGGAAGCTTGGATTAACTATGAAAACAGTGACATGAAACATAAACATGAACATGAATCTGAACCCAAATAATGACTTGAAGTACGTGATGCTAGAAAAACAGACGACCTGACACTTAACAGAGTAAGATAGAGGACTTAAATACACAAGGGTAATGAGGGAAGTGGAAACACCTGGGGAAAAACAGCTGACACAAATGACCCTGACTCCACTGGGAAAGCAAAACTAAACACACTGAACAGGGAAACACAAGACTTTCTAAATAAAATAGGAAAGATAATGGAACGTAGATATGACAACACAAGCTCGACAAGCTCGACACCTCAGTCAACCACTGCATTTCTGTACTGAAAAATCAAGTGGTGTGAGAACTGCGGAAGGAGTATTTTTCATTTTTTAATTTCATTTATTTATAAAGCACATTTAAAAACAACAAAGAGTAGACCAAAGTGCTGTACAAGGTAATAATTAAACAATGACATTAACATCATCAAACAAGTATGAAAATTCAAATTAAAAAATTGGTAACTCTCATGCAGTATAGAAAGCCAAAGAGAAAAAATATGTGTTAAGATGGGATTTAAAAAGAGTGACAGTTGGGGCCTTTCTAATGTGGAGAGGTAGATCGTTCCACATTTTCAGCGCCACAACCGCAAATGCCCAATCCCTTCTATGAACCATTCTAGACTTGTGTAAGGTAAGGAGCGAATGATCACTTGATTGAAGGGCTCTAGAGAGTGTATAAAGCTGCAAAAGGTCAGACAAATAGTCTGGTGCTTGGCCATCTAGCACTTTATAAGTCAAAAGTAAAATTTTAAATTTAATTCTAAAACGCACTGGAAGCCAGTGAAGAAAGGCAAGTACCGGGGTAATATGTTGGTGTCTCTTCACACGGGTCAATAGGCGGGCTGCGGCATTTTGTACGAGTTGGAGCCGTGCCAGACTGGCTGACACCAACATATAGTGAATTACAGTACTCCAGTTGAGAAAGGATGAATGCATGGATTGCTCGTTCCAGGTTTTTAAAGGATAAAAACCGATCTCACCTTGGATAGGAGCCTTAGTTTAAAAAAGGACCACTGAACAACTGAATTAATTTGTTTCTTAAATGTAAGTTTGTTATCCAAGAAAACCCCCAGGTTTTCTATGTGTGTTTTAACAACAGATGCTAAGTTACATAAATCTAAATCTGGGGCATTAAAGTTACAGCTTGGTCCAAAAATAATTACTTCAGTTTTGTCTTCATTAAAGGTAAGGAAATTTGAGACCATCTAGGTTTTAACTTCATCAAGGCATTTGAATAATGATTCCATGGGAGTGGAGGTGTTTCTATTAAGCCGAAGATAAATCTGGGTGTCGTCAGCATAAGAGTGAAAGCAGATGTTATGATCCCTAAAAATTAGGCCTAGGGGTAGCATATAGATTGAAAAGAGAAGAGGGCCTAATACGGAACCCTGTGGGACACCACAAGTAAATGGAGCTCTGGAGGAAGTAAAATCATCAAGGCAAAAGTCCTCTCGGAGAGGTAGGACCTAAACCATTCCAAAGGGATACCTTTGATACCACATTGCTCCAATTGCGAGATCAGAATACTATGGTCAACAGTATCAAAGGCTGCAGTTAAGTCGCAGGAGCACAGCTGAGTCACCTGAATCGGTAATTAATAAAATGTCATTAAGAATTTTTAGGAGGGCAGTTTCTGTGCTGTGGTAGGTTTTGAAGCCTGACTGGAATTTCTCAAAAATATTATGACTATTTTGAAAGGATTGTAGCTGCTCAAATACAATCCTTTCCAAAACTTTTGACAGAAAGGGAAGCTTGGAAATAGATTTGAAATTAGCAAGAACAGAGGAGTCAAGGTTAGATTTTTTAAGTACTGGCTGTACTACGGCTTCTTTGAAACCAGTTGGTACCACTCCAGAGCTAAGACTACTGTTAAAAACAGTTAAAATGTCGGAGCTGACTACCTTAATAATCTTCATAAAAAAAAATGTGTTGGGATTCCACCTGTGGGGCAGGATGATGTATTTATACTATTGCAAAGATCTTTCACTTGGTTAAAACATGCAGGCTCAAACTGGTCAAAAGCAGTAGAGCAGATATATGTTAGTCAGACATTGTACGGAGACAGGGTAGGCATGGGTCGAAGCATTTCTATCCAATTAATAAAAAACTGCAAGAATCTATCACAAGTTTCAGCAGAGCTATATATATGATTTATTTATTTAATTTAGAAGAGAGTTTGGGGATTATTAAAGTTGTTCTCAATAATGTTTGCAAGAAACTTAGATTTTTAAGCTTTTACAAAGTCCTGATATTTATATAGAATCTCTCTTAGCAGCAGCAAAGAAACTTGTAGCTTGTCTTTTTTCCATTTTCGTTAAGCCTTCCTGCACTGTCGTCTAGCTTATCGGGTCGTCTCGTTTATTCACGGGTCAGATTGAGTTGTCGGTCACACTAGTTTAAATGGGACGATCCCATCAAGTAAAGCCGTGCATTTACTAGTAAAGTTCGATTCGATCTGCTCAGTGCCATCACCAAGGGAAGAACCCGACCATTTTTTAAAGGCAATGGAGAACTGTTCTATAGCCGATGGTTTAAAAACGCGATAACGGCGTGTTGGGATTGTTGATTTAAAATGACAGTGAGATAAAAGTATATTAAACACTAATGGACAATGGTCAGAGAAAATCGCATCACATATTTCCAAATTAGAAACTGGTAATCCAGAAGACAACACAAGGTCCAATGTGTGGCCCTGTACATTTGTTGGATCCAATACATGCTGGGTTAGGCTGTAAGATTCTATCACATTTAAAAAGTCTTTAGCCAGTAGGTTGAAGAAGCAGCATACATGGATATTAAAATCCCCTACGATTAATATTTGATCATAACTTGGGATGATTCCTGCTAAGAAAGTAGAAAAATCACGGATAAAATCTTCATTATATTTTGGGGGTCTGTATATTACTCCAAGGAGAGATGGGCATGGGTTCCCCAGTTGAAAAGGTAGGATCTCAAAGCTTGAATAGAAGTCAGTTGATAGTTGTTTATATGTAAGCTTCTTCTTAAAAACAGCTGAACGCCCCCACGTTTACCCCTCCGTTTGCCCGTAAATAATCACAGTCGGAAGGTAAGAGTTCAGTAAAACAATTAAGCTCACCGGCTCTCAGCCAAGTTTCCGTTAGGAGCATAAGGTCCAAGTCCTGGTTAGTAAAAAAGTCCTTTAAAATAAAGGTTTTGTTAGCTAACGAGTGAATGTTAGCAAGGCTTATCCTTAATGAGGTTGAGGACTTAGCATTGGAAATAGGGACCCGTTGGAGCATCAGCAGGTTCTGAAAGTTTGGCGGTCATAGACATGCAGAGAGTTAGCAAGTTTTAGGACAATTAAAACAAACAGTACTGCTAGTAGGGACAGAGTTAGACAGCTGGCCACGAACACTGGTGCCATCTTTGTGCACATTTGTATAACCAGCTTCTGTCTTCAAGTAACTGGGCCTCGTGCTGCACTGGGACGTGATGTCCTCAGCATATTGGAGACTACCCGAGTAACAGTCTTTGCAGCTGGTGGCAGCTCTCCCGCATATGCTGGCAGAGCTAGCATATGTCTCCATGTGTGCAGAACAGGCTTCTATTAATCATCCGGGGTGCAAGGACGAACAAGGGATATTGGAGGGAGAGGCCTCTATATGCGTACCTCTCTGTATCCCTGGCTTTTGTCCAGCTTCTATCCTGAATGCTATCTGGTTAACCCAGCAGCCATTCCAAAACCAGTTTGGCACCCACTGCCACTGATAGAAGTTCCATTTGAACATATAGTATGGCCATTACTGGGCCAATTTCCCCAAGTGCACTGGAATATTTACTTATTTCGGCTTTAATGTCCACACAATTTCTAGAAACAGTAACTCTTTACAAAATATTTCTCACACAAGTTTCAGTTCCTCTCCTCCTCCTCTCTCCTGAGTTGGAATCCCGACAGAAACTTTGACTGGCCAGGTCATATCTTGTGGATTAAAGAAATGATTCTTTATTCTGATTAGTATTATACAAATTACTGGGCATTAAATCTATTTTGTTGAGCATGCACGCCCCCAGACTACGATTCATAAGTTCATTCATAACACTGAATACAAATCGGATCAATTGCTAGGCACTCTATTGTCTGCAGTGTCGGAAGTACACTTGCAAGTATTTTCTCCCTCTGAGCTGCTGTTTGGCAGAAAACCACGTAGTGTAATGCATCTACTTTAAGACGTACTGTACAATAGAACCAAGTCCGCCAGAGCTTACCTTCATATTTTTATAAGCTGTAGTGCCATTTTTGGCACTACAGCTTATATTTTTGGAGTATTTCAAATTGCTATACATCAGTACAACCATTATGTTCCAGATTTTATTAATAATCTATGCATTACGTCCATTGTAACCACATGAATTGCAAAAAAAGTGCAATAAACTACAAAAAAAATTGAAAATCTTTTTTTTTTTTTTTTACACGTTTCTAGTTACAGAAATTTAAGAGGTTATTCCTCAAAACTGTAAATGCAAAAAAGTTGCACAAAACAGTTTCCAACCACAGGAAATATATTTTGAATGTCTTCATAGTTTTATTTTTGAGATACACCAACTTTTATATACTGCAGGAAAAACGAAAATAAATAAATATTATCATGCAAATTTGCAAAAAAACAGCATGTGCATCAAAATAAACTATTTCTTACGTTCTAAGCAACCCAGAAACTATACAGAAAGGCATAAATTCAAACATCAATTTCAAAAACACCAGCATATCTCAATGCCCTATAGGAAAAAAGTACATTTTCCGCAAAAATGACGTCTCTTCCAGTTTCAGGCAGGTAATGGCGGACATCAGATGGATCATGCTGACGTTTATTCCAACGTAGGAAGAATTATGAACAGCTGACTGGATCGCCAAAGTGTGTTATGTGGTTGCAAATCTACCGGGATTTAAAAATAGTTGCGCAAAACGTGCCCGCTCTGAACAGCCATAAAGGGTTAAGCAAAACTGGGAGAAAGTTCCCAAAAAATTATATTCATATATTATATTATTTATTCTGAACATGAGACCAAAAAGTCATTAAACTGGCGAGGTTGTTCTGCGCGAATTTGCCCCAGACCCCTAAGCCCACAACCCCTGAACCCCTGAAAATATCAGCCCACGATCATGAATCCACACATCACATTGGGCTATTTGAAGGCCTCTCTGAAAATATCTAATAATTTTATGTGTTTTTTTATTTGAAGGTTGCAACTACGCAGTCTCTCATCTCTGCCCCTGAGTCTGACCCCTCTGTCTCATTCCCTTGCTCTGCTGTTTTTGACCAGTTTGAGCCTGTGACTCTTTCTTCTTTAGAGGATGTGTTTGGCCATCTGAGGTCCTCTGGTTCTCCAAATGACCCTGTCCCGCCATGATTTTTTAAGGAGATTTTGCCTAGCATAGGGCAGGCTGTTCTTACTATTATAAACAGCACTTTAATATCTGGCGTAGTCCCTGCTAATTTTAAACATACAGTGCTACAACCACTGCTTAAGAAACCGGTCCTGGACCACACTGGCTAACTACAGGCCTATCTCCAAGCTGCCCTTTCTGTCTAAAATCCTGGAGAAAATGGTATATTCCCAATTGACTGATTTTTTTTTTTTTTTTTTTATGAGAATGGTAATCCCAGAGGTCTTCCAGTCAGATTTTGAAAACCTCCATAGCACTGAGTCAGCACTCTTAAAGGTATTGATATTTTCCTTTCCTGTTTAGGTTTTGTTAGTTTAGTTACTCTGCCTCGATTAAAGACGTGTTTTCAGTTTAAGTATGTTGTCAGTGTCTGCATTAGGATCCACACTCTCTCTACTCTATGGCAGACGGGACACTGGCAGATTTATCTGCCTCGGAAGCAGAAAGATATTTCTGCTTGTCTATTAAACTGCTTCTGGCATGTCTAGACGATATCAAAACTTTAATGGCCCTAAACTTTTTAAAATGTAATTCATTCAAACAGAGGTGGTCGTGTTTGGTCCTAGCAGACCTTGTGATTCTTTCCCTATTGATTTGGGACCCCTGGCAGAGTATTTTAAACTTGTTGTTACTAACTTGGATTTTAAGATGGACTGTGATTTTAAATTAGACACTCAAATTAGGGCTACTGTCAAGTCCAGTTTATATCATTCAAGGCGTTTAGAATAGATAAGACCTATTTTATCCAGGCCTCATTTTGAAACAGTATCCATGCTTCTGTTTCTTACAGAGTAAGTATACCTGTCAGTGTGTTTTTTGGATGTTTTACAACATAAAAAAGACATAACTTCAAACACTGTAAAGATCCAATACCTGATTTAAAAATTATGTATTATCCAATGTCACTAAGCCGTCCTTACCTTTAAACATAACCTCGCTTCTTCCTCTTCTGCCAAGTATCCTTGGCCGAGTTGCTCTGTGTGTGTATATGTATGAATGTATATGAATGTTAGATAGAAAGCACTTACCTGGAGGAAGTTTATAAAATAAGTGCTTTTTTGAATGTGTGAATGAGGCAAGTTGTATAAAGCACTTGGAGTTCTCAGAGTAGAAAAGTGCTATATAAGAACCAGGCCATTTACCATCTCTGAGGAAATTATCTCACACTTTTTTCTCTCCCTGGGAAACACAGCAGCTGTACCTTTTGCAAGCAGACACACTGTGACAAACTACACACAAACAGTTTGTGTGTTTGTACTGATTTCTTGAGCGCTTCAGTTGACACAGATATACAGTCTGAAACAAGCAGAAGCAACAAACAGTTTAGTTTCAACTAACCAAAAGATGCATGAACAATTCCTGAATAGCACTGGAGAATTTCTACATTTGAGAGTAATTAAAGTAATGACAAAAAGTTACTGAAGCTTAAGGAGAGTAAAGTTGTTATAAAGATGAAACACTTTATAATGAATGATGGTTGGAAAGCAATGACCACTAATGAACACTTCAGAATTGTGCTGTTATTTTGCAGCTTGTTTACAGCAGGAATCAATGTTATGTACAAATGAATATCAAAGCAATATGCAACAAGGGTGATATATGAGACCTTATGATGTATATTAAACATCTGGTGAAAGAGTTTCAAATGTATTCATATTAACTGGACTCTATTTTATTTATATATGTTGTGTTTGTTCAAGACATTTAGCATCATGTTTGTTTGGCGACGAAGATTTTAAATGAGCAAGAAAATATTGAGAATTAATAAAACAGCACATACAAATGTACAATTACAGTAGCATTGTTTCTTCACTGCAGAGTTAGAATTGCTGCATCATATCATTAATATGATACAGCATTATTTCCAGTTACACAGTGAGTCCGTCTGGTGGCAGCATAGATCGTGTCTGTCTCGATCGCTCTTCTTTTTGCTTTTGGTCGAAATGTCGCTGCAGCATATTTTGGGCCGTCAGAGCCATGAATCTGATTTGAATATTCATAGCCAGTGTTCAGTTTTTTATGATTGATAAAACAATAAGTAAAATAAGTCAACTGAACCCATCACCAATTTATTGATCTTGAGGCTAATTTTCGGTAAACAAAAATGAAGCTGCCAGAACTTTTGCTAAGTCACCACCAACAAGGACAAGCTGAGAAAACTTAGCTGATTTTTATCTGCATAGATAGCAAGGTTTCAACCAGAGGAAATGTTTCACATGTGTAGTCAGCAGTAATAAAAAACTGAAGGTCTTTTGCAGGAAGAGGAAGTATAATTTTGTGTTGTTTTGTCTTTTGATCAAGACTTATAAAAGCATAAGATAATACATAAAGTATCCAGTCACATTTATATACATGTTCCACATTAATGTAGTTTTTATGTTTCAAAAACTTTTATACTCAGCAAGTATCAGCTGTTTTCGTTCAGGTTGTGCGCAGATTTTTCCAGATTTCCATTTGATTAAAAATCATGTCACGTGTTTGTTTGGCTAAATACACTTTGACGAAGTAAGTACTGAGAATTAACAGGAAAACACATACGAAAATTCAGTCAGCATTGGTTCGTCACAGCAAAGTTAGTTTTATTTTTTTAACAAGAGTTTTTCATTTCCCCAATAAGTCATGATAACATCATCAGACAGTTCAAGTCGCCTGCTGATTCCATCTGGTGGAAGCATAGATCACATTCGGCTCGATCTCTCTTCTTTTTGGTTTTGGTCGAACTGTCACTGCAGCATAGTTCACCTCATCAGATCCATGATTCTGTGAAAAGCACAATCAGTGTTCATTTATTATAATTATAATTAATACGATATGTAATTGGCACTGTAATGCTGTACAGGCACATTTTGTTTAAGCGCTGCCAATCAAAGCATAAAAGTACATTTTTTGATTGACTCACCGTGCTGTGGTCTGGATTCTGTTCTTCTTTATTTGCTGAGCCACGAAAAAACAACATAGTGTTACTCTAGTTAATAAAAAATTATGTATTTATGAAGATCACGAAACACTAAAGATAATAAGAGCGATTTTGTAGCTGTAAAAAGTACCCGTCTGATGTTTCCTGCGTTTAACAGCCAGACCAGTGATGACCATTAAGAGGAAAACAGACAGAACACCCAGGGTGACACTCGTCAGCTTTGCTACTTCGTGAGCCTCTAATACAAAAATAAAGGTAAAAAGCAACACGGCTGAAATTTATTTTACATTCATGTGTTTCAAATCATCCGCACAATAAAAGAAATGTTAACTTACGTTTAGAGATGCAGTCCATGTCATCTTGAGGCTCATCGGTGTCTATTAAAATATAAAGCCTTGATTTTATTAGTCCTCATTTCTATATTTATCTTAATATATAACCACCATAGTCTTTGTATACAGGCTGTTGACAGTAATTACATTGTATGTTTAATATAAAAAGAAAGAGAAACAACCAAAGAATGAGGAGGCAAAGACTTTACAACAATCTTACCTCCAACCTTTAATTGCATGACGGTTAAATTTAGACGTCCCTCTGAGACAAATCCACAGAAATACAGCCCAGAGTCAGACACATCCACTTGTTTGATTTTGAGTAAGACATCAGAGGTGTTTTTTGTCATTTCAAATTTTCCAGTTTGAAATCCAGCATGGTAGTTAACACTGGAACTTAATGCTGTTATAAAAGCGATAGAGTTGACTGTGGTTCCGTTGACCAGTCTGAACCAGAAAGTCTGAACTTCATATGTGAAAACCTTGGTGCACTGCAGAGTGACATTTTCACCTGCCTGCACCTCTGAGGTCTGAAACTCAGAACCTGAGACAGCAATCCAGCCTGAAACAGTGGAAACAACGAGATGTTTAATTGCTTCAAAGGAACATGATGCTAAACTTGTTAGTGTAAAGTTACTAATCAGCAAATGTGTTTAAATTATTATAAGTTAAAAATGCAATAATAGATTAGCTAATGATGTCAAAGAGTAATAGAGTAAACTTACAGAAACAAGAAAGAGCTAAAGCTGTTATCACGTTCATCATCCTGCACATGACTGCTGCCCTGCAATGTCCGCAGATGGTGTGTTCACCAGGAAGGGTGCTCTCAGTGTGATAAATGTGATAGAGGTGGGAGTTTTGTGTTGCTTTCAAAGCTAAATGTGTTTAGGTCATAGAGTCATGATACACGTGTTTAGTCTTAAAGGGTTATTTCAAGATTATTTTTTGACTTTATTTTAAAGAAGAAGAAGAAGAGTGATGTTTCATTTTTTCTCAGCTTTAAAAACATGCATTATTAAAAAGCTGGTTGTTGCTAAAATGCTGATAGTGTCAGGCAGTGGTTCTTAACCTTGTTGGAGGTACCGAACCCCACCAGTTTCATATGCGCATTCACAGAACCCCTCTTTAGTGAAAAATAAAATATGATTTTTTTTTCAAATTCAAGACATAGATATGTTTTTTACTGGTGCACAAAATGAGCTGTGCATGTCACGGCGGAGACTCTGCCGAACACCTGAGACCGACTCACCGAACCCCTAGGGTTCGATCGAACCCAGGTTAAGAACCACTGGTGTAAGGGTTGGCTGTTTGGCAGGCAAAGGGTAGACCCAAATGAAGGACTCAGAACATAAAGGGATGAACAAAATGAGGGAGTTTTATTGCTGTAAAGTTATAAACCATAGCTAAACACAAAACTCTAAAACTAGAAACTAAGAACTGGAAACAAAAAGCTAGAAATCACAAGCTAGGAACAAGGAGTAGTGATCGAAACAAGGGGAACGAGGAAACACAGCAACAGGAGTGACACGACCATCAGCAGAGGAAAACAGGGAACACACTGGAAATAATCAAACTAACAGGACAGTAGGAAGCAAAACTGAACACTGGATGAGAGCCTGTCAAAATAAAACAGGAACCACGCAGACCAAGACACACAGGCTTGACACTTGGAGAAGAAACAATAATTAGATAATTCTCATAATAAATGCGGGTTTGGTTTCTTTTTATTCCCGTTGACACTTCTGGTGTAAATATCTCTAAACAACAGGAGAAATGCATGCAGGTTCAGCAGTTAAAACCTCAGACAGAGTGAATGCATCATGCAGATGTCACATGATAAAGAATTCACAGCAGGATATGTTGCAAATAAACTTAGGAATGTTTTGCTCAGATTTGAAAGGTATTGGTTGCTGTGAGAATTACTCTGATAATTTCATAAATGTTCCCTTTAGCTTTTTCAAGAAAAAGACGTTTAAACTTTTGAAATGATTAACTCTGAGAGTTTTCTTTTATTTATTGCGAGCTTACAAAAAGGGAAACTGATTCAGCCTCAAAATAACTGAAACATTAAAGCAGTTTTCTACTCTAAACACATTTTACAACAAGCCACACTCACACATTCATTCAATATTTTAATTTTTGCATCTAAGAACAAACATTTGCACCCGACAGCATGAAGACTGGAGGAGTCACCAACCTTCTGAATAGTAAATGATTTACTTTGCCTCTGAAATAAAAACCTCTATGGCTGTGACTGTTGCTCAGGATCATATCCAGTCCCTCTGCTGTCAGCTTAGAAATTAGAAATTTAAGGCTAGAGTGAGTAACGGCTAAGAGGTTCAACTCAACAGTTTGAGATTTGAGAAATGTAGTTAATGTGAGAACAGACAGCACATTGACAAGTTTTGTTATTTAGTTATTTTCAAAGTTATAATGAAGTTATCAACACTGAGTGAGGTACACATTACTTGTTAAGAAGTGTTTTGCCTGAAATGAACTTAAATGAAAACAAGAACTATTGACACATACAGTACATTCAACACTTTCTTTGGTTGTCTAAGTGGCCATATCACAGTCAACCATTACATTCTCACATATATACATAAATTTCATTCTCCTTGTGGTTGTGCTACTTATTTTCCTGGTAGTATTTATACTTTATGTGTGACCAATCAGAAACAGGCTGCCCCTTTACTTAGATACCACTGTTACTGGAGCACAGTTCAGAGCTGCAGAAATGGAAGCTGCCAGAACTCTTGCTAAGTCACCACCAACAAGGACAAGCTGAGAAAACTCAGCTTATTTTTATCTGCATCGATAGCAAGGTTTCAACCAATGGAAATGTTTCATATGAATGTGTAGTCAGCAGTAATAAAAAACAGAAGGTCTTTTGCAGGAAGAGGAAGTATAATTTTGTGTTGTTTTGTCTGTTGATCAAGACATATAATAGCATAAGATAATACATACAGTATCCAGTCACAGTTATATCCATGTTCCACATTAATGTAATCTTTATTTTTCAAGAACATTTGTAGTCAGCAAGTATCGACTGTTTCTGTTCAGGTCGTGTGCAGATTTCCATTTCATTAACAATCACGTTACATGTTTGTTTGGCTAAATAGACTTTGATGGACGAAGTAAGTAATGAGAATTAATAGAAAAACACATACGAAAATTCAGTTAGCATTGGTTCGTCACAGCATAGTTAGTGTTTCATTTCCCCAATAAGTCATGATAACATCATCAGGCAGGTCAAGTCGCCTGATGATTCTATCTGGTGGAAGTATAGATCACATTCGTCTCAATCTGTCTTCTTTTTGGTTTTGGTCGAACTGTCACTGCAGCATAGTTCACCTCATCAGATCCATGATTCTGTGAAAAGCACAATCAGTGTTCATTTATTATAATTAATATATACATATTAATTATAATTATAGACAAATATAAGCAATAACAATGAAGTGTTTATCTTACATTTCTAAAGGAAAGAAGACAATTAGTCAACAGCTAATTGCAACATACAAACCAAAAATCTTATTTCTTCCTTTATACGATATGTAATTTGCACTGTAATGCTGTACAGGCACATTTTGTTTAAATGCTGCCAATCAGAGTGAAAAGTACATTTTTAGATTGACTCACCGTGCTGTGGTCCGGATTCTGTTCTTCTTTATTTGCTGATCCACAAAAAACAACTTAGTGTTATTCTATTTCATAAACCAATTATACATTTGTGAAGAGTAAAGATTATAAGAGCGATTTTGTGGCTGTTAAAAAGTACCCTTTTGAAGTTTCATGTTTTGAACAGCCAGACCAGTGATGACCATTAAGAGGAAAACAGACAGAACACCCAGGGTGACACTCGTCAGCTTTGCTACTTCGTGAGCCTCTAATACAAAAATAAAGGTAAAAAGCGACACAGCTGAAATTTATTTTACATTCAAATGTTTCTAATCATCTGCACAATAAAAGAAATGTTAACTTACGTTTAGAGATGCAGTCCATGTCATCCTGAGGCTCATCGGTGCCTATTCAAAAATAAAGCCTTGATTTTTTTAGTCCTCATTTCTATATTTTTCTTAATATATAACCACCATAATCTTTGTATACAGCGTGTTGACAATAATTTCACTGCATATGTAATATAAACTAAAAGAGCAATAACCGAAGAATGAGGAGACAAAGACTTTACAACAATCTTACCTTCAACCATTAATTGCATGATGGTTACATTGAGATGTCCTTCTGAGAGAAATTCACAGAAATACAGCCCAGAGTCAGACACATCCACTTGTTTGATTTTGAGTAAGACATCAGAGGTGTTTTTTGTCATTTCAAATTTTCCAGTTTTAAATTCACCATTGTAATTAACACTTGTAGCAGCCATAACAGCGATAGAGTTGACTGTGGTTCTGCTGACCAGTCTGAACCAGAAAGTCGTAACATCATTTTTGGAAGTCTTGGTGCACTGCAGAGTGACAGTTTCACCTGCCTGCACCTCTGAGGTCTGAAACTCAGAACCTGAGACAGCAATCCAGCCTGAAACAGTGGAAACAATGAGATGTTTAATTGCTTCAAAAGAACATGATGCTAAACTAGTTAGTGTAAAGTTATTAATAAGCAAATGTGTTTAAATTATTACATGTTAAAAATGCAGTAATAGATTAGCTAATGATGTCAAAGAGTAATAGAGCAAACTTACAGAAACAAGAAAGAGCTAAAGCTGTTATCACGTTCATCATCGTGCACATGACTGCTGCCCTGCAATGTCCGCAGATGGTGTGTTCACCAGGAAGGGTGCTCTCAGTGTGATAAATGTGATAGAGGTGGGAGTTTTGTGTTGCTTTCAAAGCTAAATGCGTTTAGGTCATAGAGTCATGATACACGTGTTTAGTCTTAAAGGGTTTTTTGCAAGGTTATTTTTTGTCTTTACTTTAAAGAAGAAGAAGAAGAGTGATGTTTCATTTTTTCTCAGCTTTAAAAACATGCATTATTAAAAAGCTGGTTGTTGTTAAAATGCTGATAGTGTCAGGGTTGGCTGTTTGGCAGGCAAAGGGTAGACCCAAAAGAAGGGAGTTTTATTGCTGTAAAGTTATAAACCATAGCTAAACACAAAACTCTAAAACTAGGAAACATACTGCAACAGGAATGACACGACAATAAGCAGAGGAAAACAGGAAACACAGCTGGAAATAATCAAACTAACAGGACAGTAGGAAGCAAAACTGAACACAGGATGAGAGCCTGTCAAAGTAAAACAGGAAACACGCAAACCAAGACACACAGGCTTGACACTTGGGGAAGAAACAGGCACGGGTGATAGACATAATGGGCTGGGAAGAACACAGACGACACCAAGACAAACAGAGCACAAAAGGAACAGATTAAATGAAGAAGAAACTAAGAACTAGAAAAACAAATGATTAAACTAGGAAGAACAAGCAACCTAAACAAAATATCAAATGAGACCTAAGAAACATAGAAACACTGACAGACTATCTGTCATGGTTCCCATGACATGGTTCCCATGACAGATAGTAAAAGTCAAAGAGTCCTTGAGTCAACACTTTTATGACAACAAAAGACATGCTGTTATATGACAAAGTTGGGTTTTAACTTTCATTTGATTTACAACTTCATGGGCCATAGTACTTGTGTTTTATTTTTTTAAAGAATACATCAAATAATAATCAAATAATAATCAAATAATGCAACCTACAAAGGACAGAAGGTAACTGAAAAAACTGTTCTCCATCATGGACAACCAATCACACCCACTGCACTGTGGTCTGAAACTTACAACCCAAGACAGAAAATTCAGCCTGAAGCAGTAGAAACAACAAGATGTTAGTTTGCAGCCTGCTGCTGCACCCATCCGCACTCCTTTTGTGCCTGGCAGCGGCTTGTGCCTGGCAGGGGCCTGCCACGCAGTCACTGGAGGTGGAGGTGTGTCAGGGTCTACGCCTGCTGGAGGTGGAGGAGGAGCTGCTCCAGCCGGAAGTAGATGAAGAACTGGACCAGCCAGTGGTGGATGAGGCGTGCGAGGGGCTGCTCCAGCTGAGAGTGGTGAAGGACCTGTGCGAGGAGATGGAGGTCCACCTGCCACAGGGGTAGGGATGGGTATCGAAACCCGGTTCTTGTTGAGAACCGGTTCCCACTGTTTCAATTCCTTGGAATTGTTTGCCATTTTTTCAAATGATTCCCTTATCGATTCCAGTCGCCCCGAATGACGTCACCACCTTGCGGAGCGTCATTTACCTGGCAGGAAACACGGCGCCTAAGCGGCTGAAACGCTCAAAAGTTTGGTTATACTTTACGAGAACGGATGACAACAGGGCAACTTGCAATACTTGCAAAGTAGATATTTCATTTAAAGGAGGAAACACTACGAATATGCAAAAGCATTTGCTCACAAAACACGCGATGACCTTAAATGAATGTCGTGTTTTTAATTCCGCTCTGGACTCGTGAATCTCAACCCAGCAGCAGCGGTAACGTTTGCACGTCCTCTCCCGTTAATGCGGCAGGTAAATAATCAACTAACAGTGCATATTATGTTAGCGCGATCTGCCTTATTACAAAACCTGCCATTACTGTGCGCTGCATTTAGGTGACCATGATGAGAGAGACAGACAGAGTCTGGCTGGCAGTTCTCGCTGCAGTCTACCGTTAGCGTCTCCTTTCAGGCCAGGATAGACGAATGTCACCGAGCAGTGACTAAGTGTGGTCAAAGGCTTGCACCCATTTGCCACAGCAGATGCCCCCAATTTTCGCTAAGTGAATGTGTTTAATTGTAGGCAGGGACATTACTGGATATTCTTGTGTAATTGCTACAGAATAATTTATGTTATACTTTGTTATTGCTACAGAAGAATATTTATTTTATTATTTTACATTTACAATTTTTTTTTCCTGGGGACCCTGTGACACCCCATTGAAGAGCCGTAGGCTGTGGATCTCTTAAGATCTCACTGTTGGGTTTGTAAGGTCATGTTACTCCTAAATTTCTATCTTGTTCAAAGAGAAGATATAAAACAAAGTTCTAAGCTAATCGACCTTAGTGTTCTCCTTTTTTGAAAAGAATCAATAAGAGAATCGATAAAGAATCGAATCGTTAAACAGGATTGAAAATGGAATCGGAATCGTGAAAATCTTATCAATACCCATCCCTACACAGGGGGCTGCTCAGCCTGAGCCTGAGGTCAATTCGCCCGGAGGACCTGCGCAGTCCGAGTTTGGGGAGACGCAGCATGACACTGGCCGAGCCACCTGGGAGCCTCAGTGCACTTCCACGGCTGCTGCGCTGCCGTTGCCACTGGATACGCGGGTGGTCCCAAACCCACAACACCAGCACCGCTGGATGCACGGGCGGCCACCAAGAACGACACCTCCCCATTGCTGGGCCAGAAGCTGGGGGCGCCAACGGTCTGGGCCAATTCCCTCTCTCGCTTGCAAGGGGAGGGAGTAGGTTCACCTGGATGTTTTCCTCGGCTACAGTCGGGTGATCGGGGTATGTGGCGGGGGGTGGTCTGCAATGCAGCTGCAGGTGAGATGCGCGGCTGGAGCTGGAAAGCTGCAGCCGTGTTGTAACAGCAACAGTGAGTGTCAAGAAAGTGTGTCAGATTCTGAAAAGCATGAACATGTGGACGGGTCAGTCATAGTTTTGTTACACACATCAAGGCTTCTCAAATCACTAGAGCTTGAACACCAACACATAAAGTGTTAACAAAAACCCAGACGAGCCCAGAAACCCCAGGTGTCCCCAACGAACAACAAAGACCAAATTGCACTGCATGCCATCAGCATGCCAAGCCTGAAACATACAGGAAGACCAGTGCCCAAGGCCGCTGCTGAGACCCAACAGAGTCCAGACAGCACAAACAGCCAAGAAAAGGAGTCCAGCAGCACAAGAGTCAAGGGCAGTGAACAAACCAAAGGCTCATGAAGAACACCAGCCAGCTTAATGTGACACGATGAGATAGAGATGTTGCTCTTATTATGCTACACTGACACATGGAAAGAACCATGTATTAAAAGGAGGGATTTTACAACAAATACAGCAACAGTGGTTTACAAAGAGATTTTGTAATTACCCTTTCAATAATCTTTTAACTCTTGTATGATTTGTGCAAGTAACAATGCAGGCAGAGGCATTCAAAGGCTCCAGGCAGCACATCCACACCTAGAATAGTCTTTTGATCATCTACACATGGACTTTGACATTGAACTCAGGCGATGTGAACGCAAAAAATAATGCTTGGTGTTTGCTGAGATGTTTTCAAAATAAGCAGCAGATTTCCTTTCTTGCAAATAAGATGCAGGTGCAGAAGCAAAAACCTTGCTCAAAGAAACCCTTTCAAAGTGGCGAATTCCAGTTAAGCTCAGCACCAGTTTTGAAACAGTAGGTTAAGGCACAATGTGCATAAAAAAACCCCACACTCTTACAAACCAGAAAAGTGATAAGAGATCTTCAAAGACGATTCCAGATACTTCTGTGAACCCAGACTGAGGTTAAAGTCAAAGTTGCACCGGTTAAGATTCATACCACCAATTACAAGAGGATTCCAGAACCACAAAACCTACTCAGAGTTTTAAAGATTTGCACACTGATGCTGAGGAAGACAACAAGGGTGATCAACGTGCTTTGCCCTTTCAATCTACAGCTGCGTTGGAACTAAAGTAAGAGTGATGGGTGAAAAAGTGCCCCAACAAGACCTTATCAAGCTCCAACTAAGTGACACACGGGGGGAAACTCTGTCACCAGGTATCAGCAGTTGAACCCAGACAATACCTGTTTAAACAACAAGGATGATGTGACTTGAGAGGTTTTTCAGTTGAGTTCAGTTTTCTGTGATTTTTGATCATTTTCACATATGATCAACATCCACAAAAACACAAATGCTGGAAAGGCTTGTATGAATCACTCAAGGCGCTTTCTTCCTGAGAGTTTCAGCTTCTTCAAATAAATTTGTGCCTACACTATTTGAATCTCACAACTACTTCACTAATAAATTCTTAGTGCATTTTCTGTATGGCAGTTAGACCTACTTATAATGGTCAACCCTAATAATAATAACAATTACTGCTGTGAGTTCATTTGTCATATCAACCATGCAAATTTTGACCCATCATCTTAAATTCCAGTACTCTGTGGTCATTTCATTCCCACAAGTGATTTTGCAAGGCCTCCAATATTCAGAGATAAATGTGACTGATTGTTTCATCTCCCCCTGTGGCACCACTGATGTGGGCTCAGTAATTTTAAATACCTTTGGAATATTCGAAACCAGTAACGTAGTGTCATTGATGATGAGCTGTTATATCAGTCTGATTACCTTACTACTTCACTATCAGACCGGTGACTGCATAGAATAGAATAGAAATAGAAATATTCTTTGTTGTCCTTCATTGGGGGAAATTGAGTTCCAGCAGCAAAGTGACAGCCAAATAGATCATGCAGATTCATAAAAAAGTAAAGATTGTAAAAATAAAACATAAGAGATTGTACAGTAAGGGCAAATTAACAACATAAAAAAAATACTATACAGTTATTAAAAATGGCATACTCTTTTTAAATGAAATGTTCAACTTAGTAAGATAATTTTTAAATGTACAAAATGACAGCAGGGATGTAAACAACTTGTGGTGTTTGCTGGGAGCAGTGATAATCATAAAGTCTAAGTCTGTCACTGAAGGAGCTCTCCAGGTCTCCAATAGATTCATGCATGTAGTGCAGACATTGTCCAAAAGTGATGCAATTTTTGCCAGAGTTCTTCTGTCTCCTACCACCAGCACTGAGTCAATGGGCATCCAAGGACAGAGCTGGTGTTCCAACAGACACCATAGAAGATGGCTGATGCCACCACAGAGTCAAAAAAGGTCTTCAAACTCCAAAAGAGCTTAGTTTCCTCAGCAGGTACAGTCTGCTCTGACCATTCCTGCAATGAGCATCAGTCCACTATCCCACTGTCAGTTCCCTGGATGTTCATTGGTGTTGATGTGGTGGGTCTGCACCTGTGGAAATCCACCACCAGAATCAGCATGATGGTGAGAATTCCCAACCATGGAAAAGAAAGCTCCTTTATGCCCACTGTATCCACACAATGGGTATAAAGGAGCTGTTATAATTTTGCTTTTTGGCCAATCCTTGTGATAAGACTGTCCATGCAGTACTGTTGTCTTTGCAAAGGCTTCAACAATCATTCAATAAATATCTGATAATCGGTTTGGTTTTGGTTCTTAGTCAATTTTTTTCACATCACATGCCTTGCCCAGTCTGACACATACTTGCAGTAATGTGATGATTAGCCTTTACAAGCTCATTGAGTGTTTAAAAGACTCAAAGAGGCCAAACTTAGTTTTCCAATCCAATCCAATTTTATTTATAAAGCACTTTAAAATACCCAGCACAGGACCAAAGTGCTGTACAGGAAATAAACAACAGAATAACAGAAAACAGCAAAAATAAATAAATAAAACACATAATACATAAAAATTAAAACAGCCCTATATTAAAAAAGAAAACAAGATAAAACAGCATAGAATCAACTAAAAACAACTAAAATAAAAATTAAAAATAAAAACCAACATCTCACGTGCTGTCAAAGGCAGAGTAAAGAGGTGGGTTTTCAGGAGTGACTTAAAAACAGGTAGTGAAGTGGCCTGTCTAATCTCTAACGGAAGATCGTTCCACAGTTTTGGAGCTGCTACAGCAAAAGCACGATCTCCTCTAAGTTTACGCCCAGTCCTGGGTACATTCAGGAGCAGCTGATCACCTGACCTGAGGAAGTGGGTAGGTGTATAAGGCTGTAGCAGCTGAGAGAGATAAGATGGGGCTAGGCCATGGAGAGCTTTAAAAACAAATGCAAGAATTTTAAAATGAATCCTAAAAGAAATGGGCAGCCGGTGAAGTGAAGCTAAAATAGGGAAAATGTGCTCAAACTTTCGAGTGCCAGTTAAAAGACGAGCTGAGGCATTTTGCACCCTCTGTAGATGAGTAATATATGATGCGCTGACCCCTATATAAAGTGCATTACAGTAATCCTGCCGAGTGCTAACAAAGGCGTGGATCACTGTCTCAAAGTGCTGCTGTGAAAGAACTGGCTTTATTTTTGCCAGCTGCCTGAGCTGAAAGAAGCTTGATTTTACCACTGCCTTAATCTGATTTTCAAACTTAAGATCACAGTCCACTTTGACCCCCAGGTTTGTGACAGTTGGCTTAACATACTGGGCCAAGGAATCTACATACACATTGGAGGTCTCAGTGGGGCTACCAAAAACCATCACCTCGGTCTTTTTATCATTGAATTTTAAAAAGTTAAGAGACATCCAAGCCTTAATGTCATCGAGACACTGAAGTAATGGCTGTGTGGAGTATATGCCATTTTTCTTTAGAGGGACATAGATCTGACAGACATCAGCATAAAAGTGGAATGCAATGCTGTGCTTTCTCAGTACAGAACCAAGAGGAAGCAGATATAAAGAGAAGAGGTGGGGGGCCTAGAACGGAGCCCAGTGGGACACCACACAAGAGAGGAGCGGAGGACGACATGGTCACAGAGTCTGACACAGAAAGTTCGCCCCGCCAAGTAGGACCTGAACCACTGCAGTGCCATGCCCCTAATGCCCTCCAAGTGTTCCAAACGAGAGAATAAAATGGCATGATCCACTATATCAAACGCAGCTGTCAAATCTGAAAGCACAAAAACAACACAGTCCCCAGCATCAGTAGCTAAAAATATGTCATTAAAAACTTTTAAAAGGGCTGATTCAGTGCTATGAAAGGGTTTAAAACCAGATTGGAAAACCTTTTGCTTTTCCAGGAAGGCCATTAATTGGCTGTAAACTTTTCAAGAATTTTGGAAAGAAAAGGTAGTTTGGAGATAGTCCTGTAATTTGCAAGAACTGTAGGATCAAGAGTAGGTTTTTTAATCAGGGGTTTGACTACTGCATGTTTAAAATCTTTAGGGACTACACGTGACATCAAACTATGGTTTACCAGCTCAAGACCCAAAGGTCCAACTGTAGGTAACACCTCTTTTAAGAGTCGAGGAGGGACAGCATCATTTGGAGACCCTGCAGGCTTAAAACGACCAACAGTCTCCTTTGAAAAGGACAGAGTCACAGGCTCAAACCTGTCAAAGACAGCAGAGCAGGAAGCAAAGACTGAGAGGTCATGAGCACAAGGAGAGATTTGAGCCCTTGTGGAGGAGACCTTCTCAATAAAAAAGTTTAAAAAAATTTTCACAGGCTTCAGACGAGGGCTTGATATAGTCAGTATGTGGTGCACTAAGAACAGAGTTAATAGTTTTAAATAAAACACGCAGGTTGTGACAGTTTGACAGAATAATGTCTGATAAGTGTTTTCTTTTGGCATCTTTTACAGTTTTTTGATATTTACGCCAACAGTCCTTCAGCATCTGGAATGACACTTGTAGTTTGTCCTTTTTCCACTTGTGCTCAGCTCAACGGCAGTCGCGTCTGATAGCTCGGGTCGTGTCGTTCAGCCAGGGCTCAGATTTAGTTTTAGACAGGTGGAATAAAACCATGAGCTTAGTTCCTCAGTCTGGCTGCATAAAAAATCCGGGATCTTACAGATCTGGTTAAAAACTGTTGAAAACTGCTCAGCAGTGGAGGAGTTAAAAACATGACAGCGCTGAGCAGCAGCGCGAGGTTTAACTGAGGTACAAGCAAGAGGAACTTGCCAGAAAACACCTGTGTCAGAAAACACAGCATCACAAATCTCTATTTTAAAAACAGAAAAACCATGAGATAAAACAAGATCAAGTGTGTGTCCACGTTCATGTGTGGGACCGGTCACACATTGCACCAGATTAAAAGACTTTAAAAGTAAGGTTTAAAAAGCCCTTTGCCATGGGTATATCAGGACAACACACATGAATATTAAAATCCCCAACAATAAGAACACGATCATATTTTGGCATGAATTCAGCCAAGAAGTTGGCAAAGTCACTCACAAAGTTCTTATTGTATTTTGGAGGCCGATAAACCACTGCACACAACACTGTGTGGGAGCAGCCCAGCTCAAACACAGACATTCAAAGCAGGTGAATGACGGGGTTGACAGCTGCTTACATTTAAAATGACTTTTAAAAATAGTAGCTACTCCTCCTCCTCGACCCAACATATGCGGGGAATTAAAACAGCAGCAATCGCCAGGTAGAAGATCTGAGAAGATGCTGCACTCACTGGCGCTCAGCCACAACTCACACACACAGAGAAAATCCAGTCCTCGGAATGTGAAGAAATCCTTCAGGATAAAAGTTTTGTTCGCTAGGACACTGGGGCGTGCAGCCCGGATCACAGCTGACCCTTCTCACCCTGGACACAGTCTGTTTGACCTGCTCCCCTCAGGCAGGAGGCTCCGGTCCATTCACACCAGAACCTCTCGCCATAGGAACAGTTTCTTCCACTCTGCTACTGGACTCATGAACAATAACCATATGACTGTTCCCACCACAAACACATGACCCTACACGGTGTTCACTGCATCATTCCATTTTTGCACTGATCACCACCTGCATTCATGTATATATCTATCTACTTAGCACTTTTAATTTTTATTTTTATGTTTATTTAAGCGTTGTCTGACAGTATGTTTTGCACTAAGTACACAGCAATTTCCTAATGCTGTAAACCTGCTCAACATTTGGCAATAAAACCCTTTCTGATTCTGATTCTGATTCTGACCTAGCATTTACCAGGCCAATCCTGGAAGTAAGCGGCGGATCCCCATCGCTAGCCGTCCTAGAAGCCCCACACAGAGGCCGCAGGTTCCGCAGATTCACACCACGGCGGCGGGAACGAGGAGAGCAGCGTTTTCGGGGCTGGAACATCCCATCCAGCCTGATGACAGGTACCAGCCAGGCACCAACAGGTTCCAACGATTGCCGAGAGAAACAGAAGTTTGGCACTGCGCCGTGTTTTCTGGATAAGGGCTTAAGAGACCACCTTAAGAAGCTTTTAGCTTCACCAGGCAGCCAGCCCGGCAACCCCAGCGACGGCACTTTGCCGGAGTGATGGAGCTGGAACATGGCACAGATGAGCTGGGATCTCCGATAGTAGCGGGGGAAATATTTTATGTCCAGCTTGGTTCCATTTTCCCCAATCTTTGGCAGAAGGTCGGAGATCCAGTAGAGTTTGGCGATCATACGCCAAGAGAGAGTTGGCATTTATTACAATAGTCAATAAAATCAATACAAACAAACATAACACTGGCAGTGACAGACGGCAAGCCACACACAGCGGCGCCATCTTGATACTTGTTGTTTTGATGCTTTCTGTCAAATGAAACCAGCCTGGCCTTTCTTCTCTAAACACTGTCGCTAACAAGGCATTTTAATTCAGAGTAGAGCCTCTTACTGCTTCAGTTTTTTTTTCTCTAAAAGCATGTCACCCTTTTCAAATGCATTAAAGCAGTTGACCTAAACAGCTGAAAGAGAGATGTGAAACTTTTGTGTGAAAGCAGTTCAGCTATTTTTGGGTGTGGTTTTATTGCAACGCTAAAGGCCTTTGATACACAGTGTTGCTACAAACTTTCTGTTTGTTCAAATGTCAGGAAAGAAAACTTCCCCCTTTCTCATACAACATACTAGAAACAGTGAAACAATTACAAATGTCAGTGTATTCAAACTAAAATCACTTTTGTGTTTTATATAAAACTTGATGGAATTAATTTCAGAGAAACATACTGTTAATAGAAAATTGTACTGAGTAGTCAGTATAAGCTTTTAATGATATAAGTTTACTTGTGATAGAATACTGCATGATGACCTTTTCCTTGCTTAGAACTGATTGTTCTTTATAAAACGTGTTCTGATATTTCTATCTGAATCTTCCCACAGCGATAGTAAGAAGTCGCACAAGCAGACAAGCAGTTCTGACCTCGCACACACACACACACACACACACACACACACACACACACACACACACACACAATCACATACGCACATGCTCACGTCACTGAACAAATGTGTTCATTTTTCTTGTGTATAAATAAAGACAAGTGCAAGAAGAGAGCGCACTTCACAGGGCCCCCACTCTGATGTGAGCGCTCTGTGACCACCCTTGCAAGTAAAAACTGCAGCGTGTGTGTCTTCACTCTTAGACTCTCAGCTGAAGAAGCGTCATTTAGAATAAATCTCTTGACACATACCTTATACCATAGCTCCAATGATTTTATTATTTTTGTTTTTTGCGTTACTCATATAAGACCAGCAAGAGGAAAGTTTTGTAAATAACGTCTCTCTTAATCTTTGAATCAATGAAGTCATTTCATATTTGTTGTTTGTGCTGAAATCTTCCTTTGGTGCAGACTTTATCCATTACCTGCAACATTTGTCTTCAAAGGGTGCATGGCTGCAGTTTTAATCACTTTCATTAAATAATTGTAATTATTCTTCTAACAGTCTGCAATCTTGGACATTATGTAATCAAAACAAGTAGATTAGGTTTCACAGCTTCTTTTAAAACTTTACTATCACGTTACTATCTGCTGACAGCTTAAACAACATGAATTTTACTTCTCTCTCAACTGCAGGCTCTCTGTTTCCTGCTGGTTTGAGGTTGAGGTAGACACAACAAAAAATCTAGAATCACATACTGAAAAAAAGTGTCCGATCATATCTGTTGAAGGACAGTGTACAGCAGCTTCCTGCATACAGTGGAAGGCAGTCTATGTAGCAAACAAAACAAATAGGGGCTGATGGGATGCAGATGCAGCCGAAAGTAGACAGGAAATAGAAATAAAAACAGGAAGCAGCACTAGCACCAGTCAAACAGGGAAATGAGTCTATCTGTTGGTAGTATAAATAACATGAGTTTCTGGTTGCTTTTGTACTGCAGGCCTCCCGCGTCTTTTTACTGCTGATTGCAGTGCTGGATCCTTCAGGGTGCCAGGGTCCAGATTCTGTAATTAAAAGTACAGATATAAAATAACTGAACTGGCTTAAAGGTGCAAGCATCAGAATATTTAAACATTACAGCATACTGTATAAAAAGGCTCCCACCTCAAATTGTTCTGGGTTCGTATTTTCTTGTTCTTTAGCTGATAATTCAAAGACATGATCATCAGTTAAGTAAACGATACAGTGACATTAAAAGCTAAGACTTTGCTCTTTTTTTTTTGTGGCAACATTTGTATTTTTTCATATAGTTGACGTTTCACCAAATATGAGAAACATAGAGTTGAAGTAAAAAGTACCTGTTTTCCCGTGTTGAACAGCCAGACCAGTGATGAGCATTAAGAGGAAAACAGACAGAACACCCAGGGTGACACTCGTCAGCTCTGCTACTTCGTGAGCCTCTAATACAAAAATAAAGGTAAAAAGTGACACAGCTGAAATTTATTCTACATTCAAATGTTTCTAATCATCTGCACAATAAAAGAAATGTTAACTTACGTTGGGAGACGCAGTCCATGTCATCCTGAGGCTCATCAGTGTCTATTCAAAAATAAAGCCTTGATTTTATTAGTCCTCATTTCTATATTTTTCTTAATATATAACCACCCATAGTCTTTGTATACAGAGTGTTGACAATAATTACACTGTATATGTAATATAAACAGAAAGAGCAATAACCAAAGAATGAGGAGGCAAAGACTTTACAATAATCTTACCTCCAACCTTTAATTGCATGACGCTTAAATTTAGACGTCCTTCTGAGAGAAATCCACAGAAATACAGCCCAGAGTCAGACACATCCACTTGTTTGATTTTGAGAAAGAGAGCAGAGGTGTTTTTTGTCATTTCAAATTTTCCAGGTTGAAATCCAGCATTGTGCTTAACACTTGTAGCAGCCATAACAGCGATAGAGTTGACTGTGGTTCCGCTGACCAGTCTGAACCAGAAAGTCGTAACGTCCATTTTGGAAGTATTGGTGCACTGCAGAGTGACATTTTCACCTGCCTGCACCTCTGAGGTCTGAAACTCAGAACCTGAGACAGCAATCCAGCCTGAAACTGTGGAAACAATGAGATGTTTAATTGCTTCAAAACAACATGGTGCTAAACTAGTTAGTGTAAAGTTACTAATAAGCAATTCTGTTTAAATTATTATAGGTTAAAAATGCAATAATAGATTAACTAATGATGTCAAAGAGTAATAGAGCAAACTTACAGAAACAAGAAAGAGCTAAAGCTGTTATCACGTTCATCATTGTGCACATGACTGCTGCCCTGCAATGTCCGCAGATGGTGTGTTCACCAGGAAGGGTGCTCTCAGTGTGATAAATGTGATAGAGGTGGGAGTTTTGTGTTGCTTTCAAAGCTAAATCCGTTTACGTCATAGAGTCATGATGCACGCGCTTAGTCTTAAAGTGTTATTTCAAGGTTATTTTTTTGTCTTTATTTTAAAGAAGAAGAAGAAGAAGGATGTTTCAGTTTATGCTGGCAGTTGTTACAATGCTGATAGTGTCAGGGTTGGCTGATTAGCAGGACTCAGAACACAACGGGTTGAAAAATAGAGGGAGTTTTATTGCTGTAAAGTTAGAAACCATAGCTAAACACAAAAATCTGGAACTGGAAACAAAAACCTAAAAACCACAAGCTACGAATAAGGAGTAGCGATGGAAACAAGGGGAACAAGGAAACACACAGCAGCGTAAACAGCACGACAATAAGCAGCGGAAAACAGGGAACACAGCTGGACATAATCAAGCCAACAGGATAGCAGGAAGCAAAACTGAACATAGGATGAGAGCCTGTCAAGATAAAACAGGAAACACACAGAGACGCAGACCAAGACACACAAGCTATGTCGTAATTCATAGAACTCATCTTTTGGAGGACGCAGCTTTCAGTGTCTACGCAGGCCGAATCCTTCGAAGACCGAGAAGATCGGAAGTGTGAGGCTGTGAAATGTGACGGTCCAGCCTTCAGGTTTCTGAAGCTGTCTCAGTGGAGTTTAATGAAAATCAACCGTTTACACAGTTTACACAGTTTACACAGCTACATTCTTAAAATATCTTAAAAGCTTATTTTGTGACCCAGAAAGAATAATATTACAACTATGTAGCTGCGACCATTGTTGACAACTTGAACTGGCTGGGCCGTGCTATGAATTCTGGGATAGTTTGGACCACGAATGATACACCCGTCCCATCCTTCAAATCTGGGGAAACGAAGGACACATTTATCAGCCGCATTTGGAGGAGTTTACAAATTTTGACAACCTGCGTCACCTGGCTGTGACGTAATCGGCCTTTAAATGCGGCCTCCAAAGGATGTGGCCTATGAATTGGGAAACACGTACAGATTTGACACCTGGGGAAGAAACAGGCATGGGTGATAGACATGACAGGCTGGGGAGAACACAGACGACACCAAAACAACCAGAGCACAAAAGGGAACAGATTAAATGAACAAGACACTAAGAACTAGAAAAACAAATTATTAAAGTAGGAAGAACAAGAAAACTAAACAATACCAAATGAGAACTGAGAAACATAGAAACACTGGGTCACAGACTGGGAAACATGACAGATAGTCACAGTCAAAGAGTCCTTGACTTAAGATAAGTCAACACTTTTATGACAACAAAAGACATGCTGTTATATGATGGAGTTGGGTTTTAACTTCTATTTGATTTACAAATGGAAAAAAAAACATGTAATTAAAAAAAAGAATACATGATCAAATAATGCCACCTACAAAGGACAGAAGGTCACTGAAAAAACTGTTCTCCATCATGGACAGCCCATCATACCCACTCCACTGTGGTCTGAAACTTAGAACCTAAGACAGAAAATCCAGCCTGAAACAGTGGAAACAACAAGATGTTTACTCGTTTCAAATGAATATCATATAAAAATCTGTTAGTTTGTTGTAAAATGACTTACAGCCACCACCTACATGCTTAACAGCTGGTACAGAGTTTGAAAGACTCACCAGTCCTCCAAACATACCTGAGTTTTTGTCTTATCTGTCCATAAGACCTTTTTCCAGAAAGCATTTGTTCTTTATTCTTCTGATAAATTGTTAGCCACTAAAAAATATTTTAAAAACTTGTCAAAATGAACATGGTTTTCTCTCCAACATCACAACTCCAACATCCCACCCCCACCAACCATCTCCCTTTAAAGAGAGCCAAGTCCACCACAGTGAAACTAAAAACCAAACACTTAGGGACAGAGAAACAGAGTGTGGTGGTCCACATCAAGGCTACCCAAATCAACAGAGTTTGAACACCAAAAACAAAAACCCACATGAGCCCCAAGTGTTCAGTTTCACCCTTATTTGTCACATGCAAATTAGCACAGGGTCAAAGTTGCAATAAAGACAAGTCTCTCTGGAGTATAATACAATATAATATATATCTATATATATTAGTCCTGTAAATAGATTTAAAAAAAATTAACTAATTCATCTCACAAATTCTGTAATTAATCGTTATTAATAGCAATTACTTGATCAATAGCCTGGTTGCAATTACATTTTAACTTTATATTTGAGCTTGTAACTGACAGTTCTGCAATATAATGAAGTAAATGCAGAATAAAAACAAAGAATGTATGCTTAAATTCAAAGAGAAATTGAATAGTTTTCTTCAATCTTTTAGCACAGGTTCTCAACTGTGAAATACAAATTTTTAAAAAACCTGTATACTAATAGGTAAGTATACACTGATATATAATATATATATATTAGTGCTGTCAAACAATAAAAATGTTTAATCAGATTCATCACAGGGTTACTGTGGATTAATTTTGATTAATCTTATATTCGACTGTGCAATGATCACTGTGCAATAGCTGCTGTTCCAACAGACAACACCACAGAAGATGGCTGATGCCACCACAGAGTCAAAAGAGGTCTTCAGGAGCACCCGCTGCACTCCAAACGTTTCCTGAACAGGTAGAGTCTGCTCTGACCCTTCCATTAATGAGCATCAGCATCAGTCCACTATCCCACTGTCAGTTCCCCGGACGCTCACTGGTGTCGGTGTGGTGGGCGTGCACCTGTGGAAATCCACCATCAGCATCAGCATGATGGTAAGAATTTCCAGCCATGGAAAAGAAAGCTCCTTTATTCCCACTGTATCCACACAATGGGTATAAAGGAGCTGTTAAATTTTGCTCTTTGGCCAATCCTTGTGATAAGACTGTTCATGCAGTACTGATGTCTTTGCAACGGCTTCAACAATCTTTCAAGAAATATCTGAAAATCAGTTTTGGTTTTGGTTCTAGGTTTGTTTTTTTCACATCACATGCCTTATCCAGTCTGACACGTACTTGCAGCAATGCTCTCTAAATGTGATGATTAACCTTTACAAGCTCATTGAGTATGAGGAACAATTTAAAAGTAAAACTCTGATCTGACTCAAAGAGGCTGTTTAGGAAGAGCAACATCCTGCTTGAGTACTCAGATTGTGTACTTGGTATGCTCAGAAAGTTGAGTATGACACTTACTATTTTCAGTTGTAGCTATCTTTATTACAAAAGGAAATGGTAGAAGTATTTTTAGTGGTGAAACTGGTTTCAATAGAAGGTGTAGCTGTATACAGTCTTAATGTGAGAACTGCATGATAAAAATGGACGTTATAAAAGTTCATGTGCAGTTCAAAACATGTGCAGTGATAACCACACTTAGTTTTTGGTGCTTTGTGTCAAATGAAACCAGCCTGGCCTTTCTTTTCTAAACTCTGTTGCTAAAAAGGCATTTTGATTCAGAGTAGAGCCTCTTACTGGATCAGAGTTTTTTCTCTAAAAGCATGTCACGTTTTTCTAACCGATTTGGATGTTTTGTTTAAACTCGATTGACACTCTTGATCTGAGGCAAATGCGTTAAAGCAGTTGACCTAAACAGCTGAAAATGAGATGTGTGAAACTTTTGTGTGAAAGAAGTTCAGCTATTTTTCTGTGTGGTTTTGTTGTAAAGCTAAAGGCCTTTCAGTGGCTTTCAATTTATTGATACACAGCGTTGCTACACTCTTTCTGTTTGTTCAAATGTCAGGAAAGAAAACGTCCGCTTTTCTCATACAAGTTACTAGAAACTGTGAAACAATTACTAATGTCAGTGTATTCAAACTAAAATCAATTTTTGTGTTTTATATAAAACTTGATGGAATTAATTTCAGAGAAACATACATTATTCCATAGCTTAAATGATTTAATTATTTTTGTTTTTTGCATTGCTCATATAAGATCAGCAAGTAGAGAGTTTTGTAAATAACGTCTCTCTTATTCTTTGAGTCAATAAAGTCATTTCATATTTGTTGTTAGTGTTGAAATCTTCCTGTAGTGCAGACTTTATTTGTTACCTGCAACATGTGTCTTCAAAGGGTGCATGGCTGAAGTTTCAATCACTTTCATTAAACAATTATTTAATTATTCTAATAGGTCTGCAAAGTCTGACATTATGTAATCAAAACAAGTAGATCAGGTTTCACAGCTTCTATTTAAACTTTGCTGTAAAAGTTACTATCTGCTGGCAGCTTAAACAACATGAATTTTACTTCTCTCTCAACTGCAGGCTCTCTGTCTCCTGCTGGTTTGAGGTTGAGGTAAACACAACAAAAAAATATAAAATCACATACTGAAAAAAGTGTCTGATCATGTCTGTTAAAGGACAGTGCACAGCAGCTTCCTGCATAGAGTGGAAGGCAGCCTATGTAGCAAACAAAACAAATAGGGGCTGATGGGATGCAGATGCAGCCGAAAGTAGACAGGAAATAGAAATAAAAACAGGACTGTGCTATAAGTGTCACACTGTGCTAAATAATTAGTAGAAGTGCTGAGATAAAGTTCAAAAACTAGCTGAGGACCTGCTTGCTATATTAACTCTCTCTTGCCAGGTGAGGAACATAGGTGCTGCAGAAAATGGACAAGAAACAGAAACATAAGCAGAAATTAGTATTAGCTACAACAAAACATGGCAATGAATTTTAAAATAAAAAAGGGAATGATGAGACACGGACATTATGCACAGTAATAAAAGGACTATACTGGCAGATGTAGATATCCATTCTATCCATTCTTCTTTAGTTGCTAATCTAAAGAGACAGTATAACTGATCAGTTAACAGAACCATGTGGTGACATTAATAGCTAAAACTTTGGTCTGTTTTTGCAGCAACATTCATATTTTTTCCATTTGTAGGTTGTAGATCTAAAAAGTGTCTGTCTGAATGTTCTTTGTTTAAACAACCAAACCAGCGCAGATCGTTAAGAGGAAAATAGTCAGACCACTCAGCTTAACACTCATCAGCTTTAAGGGATCTCACAATTTTTATTTACTTACTCAAACTTCTGGGCAAGAAGGAATTTCAAGAAACCCAACCTGAAAGTTTAAGATATCCATCCATCCCATCTTTTCCGTTTCGCAAGGGAGCTGGAGCCTATCCCAGGGCGAGAGGCAATGTACACTCTGAACAGGTTGCCAGTCTGTCACAGGACTAACACATACAGATAAACAACACTAACATACATTCACCAATTCACCAACCTCACTTACTGTCTTTGGTCTGTGAGAGGAAGCCTGAGGACCCAGAGAAAACCCATGCAAACAAGGGGAGAACATGCCACCCGCCAGGTGGTGGCATCGAACTCTATTTTGCTGGACTATTTTGCTGTGAGGCTATAACTAAACCACTGTACATCCAAGTTTGAGACAATTATCAAAATTTATGAAATGATTGCCTGAAATTTAACCTACGGATGGAAAAAATACTGTTCAAAGTGCTAATATTGGAAAAAATAAATACATAAAAAGTTATCATTAAATTAATTTAGTTCAGTTAAATTCAATTACATTTTTTTTCATTGTTTATTTAAAGGACTAGGTACATTATTTATATCACTAAACTGTATACATGAAACCTGCAAGTTAGACTCTATGGAGCTGTCGAGTGAGTGGTGAAGTCTTTTTCGATTATCAAGTGGGCGCTCTCGTTCCTTTATGTTTCACTGATAAGCCCACCACGTCTCTGGAAGGTTTAGCGGTCAATCCCAGTGTCCCAGGCTCACCCCCAAAACACCATCTACCCAGTTGAGGCCTGGCTGAAGTCCGGCAAGTGTTTATGTTCCTTACTAGGGCTGGGACAACGCGTCGACGTAATCGATTACATTGACGCGTAAAATACATTGATGTAAAAAAATGTGCGTCGATGCGTTGTCACTTTCAAAACAGACATGGTGGCAGCGAGTAGCGGCAACATGAGTGAGGCAGCCACAGTCAGTCATTTGCCGGCTTTGTAAGGTGGAAATGGCCTATCATAAAAGCACACAGCTATGCACCAGCACCTCAAACGACGGCATCCAGGAACAGCTTCTGAAAAGGACAAACCACCGTAAGTTTTCAACTTTTTTACTAACGCTGGTTTTTACCCTTTAATTCATCCAGACACCCCCCCCCCCACGTAGACATACACTCACTCATAGACACAGAGATAAACACCCAACCTCTGTAAATGCAAAACTCATTTAAGCTGCTTAGCAGTAACATATAGCAGCTGCTGTTTAGTTGGTTTTTATTCGTGGCCCATGCTGGCAAAATGAGTCGGAATGCGCACAGGCTGATTATCATAGAATGTTTAACATTGGTGATTATCATTAATCTCTTAATGTTATGCTATGAAGGCACATAACATAAACATGAACATGAATCTGAACCCAAGTTTCAAGCTTGAAGTACATGATGCTGGAAAAAACAGATGACCTGACACTTAACAGAGTAAGATAGAGGACTTAAATACACAAGGGTAATGAGGGAAGTGGAAACACCTGGGGAAACACAGCTAACACAAATGACCCTGACTCCACTGGGAAAGCAAAACTAAACACACTGAACATGGAAACACAAGACTTTCTAAATAAAATAGGAAACATAATGGAACGTAGATATCACAACTCAAGCTCGGCACCTCAGTAAACCAGTGTATTTCTGTACTGAAAAATCAAGTGGTGTGAGAACTGCGAAAGGAGTATTTTTCATTTTTTAATTTCATTTATTTATAAAACACATTTAAAAACAACAAAGAGTCGACCAAAGTGCTGTACAAGGTAATAATTAAACAACAACATTAACATCATCGAACAAGTATGAAAATTCAAATTAAAAAATTGGTAATTGAAATTGGTAACAGATTTTGTTGTTCTTTAAAAGCTAGGAGGCAAAACAACACAGTTACTCTGTCTGTTCATTAGTGCACATTATGAAGATTAAATACAAGAAAAGCTGTTGTAGGTTTTAAAACGTACCTTGCTGAGGTTTCCAGTTTTGAACAACCAGACCAATGATGACCATTAGGAGGAAAACAGACAGAACACCAGTGGTGACACTCGTCAGCTTAGTTACAATGTCAGACTCTTCTATAAGAAAAATGCAGAAAATTAAAACCTCCAAAACTGTTTTTGGCTTTCAAATCATGTGCACGTGCACAATAAAATACATTTTAGGAACATCTTTTGTTTACATTTGTTGTCCATGTCATCAGGAGGCTCATCAGTGTCTTTTGAAAACAAGACACTGAATTAGATTTTTTATTCTCTCATGTAACTCTCATGCAGTATAGAAAGCCAAAGAGAAAAAATATGTTTTAAGATGGGATTTAAAAAGAGTGACAGTTGGGGCCTTTCTAATGTGGAGAGGTAGATCGTTCCACATTTTCAGCGCCACAACCGCAAATGCCCGATCCCCTCAATGAACCATTCTAGACTTGTGTAAGGTAAGGAGCAATTGATCACTTGATTGAAGGGCTCTAGAGAGTGTATAAAGCTGCAAAAGGTCAGACAAATAGTCTGGTGCTTAGCCATCTAGCACTTTCTAAGTCAAAAGTAAAATTTTAAATTTAATTCTAAAATGCACTGGAAGCCAGTGAAGATAGGCAAGTACCGGGGTAATATGTTGGTGTCTCTTCACACGGGTCAATAGGCGGGCTGGGGCATTTTGTACGAGTTGGAGCCGTGCCAGACTGGCTGACACCAACATATAGTGAATTACAGTAGTCCAGTTGAGAAAGGATGAATGCATGGATTGCTCGTTCCAGGTTTTTAAAGGATAAAAAAGATCTCACCTTGGATAGGAGCCTTAGTTTAAAAATGGACCGCTGAACAACTGAATTAATTTGTTTCTTAAATGTAGGTAAGTTTGTTATCCAAGAAAACCCCCAGGTTTTTTATGTGTGTTTTAACAATGGATGCTAAGTTACATAAATCTAAATCTGGGGCATTAAAGTTACAACTTGGTCCAAAAATAATTACTTCAGTTTTGTCCTCATTAAAGGTAAGGAAATTTGAGACCATCTAGGTTTTAACTTCATCAAGGCATTTGAATAATGATTCCATGGGAGTGGAGGTGTTTTTATTAAGCCGAAGATAAATTTGGGTGTCGTCGGCATAAGAGTGAAAGCATATGTTATGCTTCCTAAAAATTAGGCCTAGGGGTAGCATATAGATTGAAAAGAGAAGAGGGCCTAATATGGACCCTGTGGGACACCACAAGTAAATGGAGCTGTGGAGGAAGTAAAATCATCAAGGCTCACGGAAAAAGTCCTCTTGGAGAGGTAGGACCTAAACCATTCCAAAGGGATACCTTTGATACCACATTGCTCCAATTGCAAGATCAGAATTCTGTGGTCAACGGTATCACAGGCTGCAGTTAAGTCGCAGGAGCACAGCTGCGTCACCTGAATCGGTAATTAATTTATTCAAAGCTTGAATAGAAGTCAGTTGATAGTTGTTTATATGTAAGCTTCTTCTTAAAAACAGCCGCAACTCCACCCCAGACCCCCCTCCCCCGTTTGCCCGTCCTTGGCAAGTTTAAATAATCACAGTCGGAAGGTAAGAGTTCAGTAAAACAATTAAGCTCACCGGCTCTCAGCCAAGGTTCCGTTAGGAGCATAAGGTCCAAGTCCTGGTGAGTAAAAAAGTCCCTTAAAATAAAGGTTTTGTTAGCTAACGAGTGAACGTTAGCAAGGTTAATCCTTAATGAAGTCGAGGACTTAGCATTGGAATTAGGGGCCCGTTGGAGCGTCAGCAGGTTCTGAAAGTTTACTCCTCTCCGATGATGTCGTGGAAGCCGCAAGCATTGGTTTATTGTAGTAATCCTAGCGACAGGAATCAGACAGGGGTAAGCCATGGTCGGAGGGGTCCAGTGTTTGACGTAGTCAGCTCTGTCCGCATCACAGTATTGATCATTACAGGGACATAAGAAAGGAGCCTTCAATCTCACCAGTCAACTGCTTCGTCTTCCCCAGCATCGGCGACGCCTTGATGATTGGGGTAGCTTCGAGGCAAAGCAGAGGCAGGCTGGGACAGAAACGCCAGGCAGAAACGGTGGAGGGAGAAATCTCTGATTTCCATGGTTGTGGTAAGGTTCACTTTTTAAGCAGGGGTATCTTAAATCCAAAAGCGTTTGGTGGTCATAGACATGCAGAGAGTTAGGACGATTAAAACAAACAATACCGCTAGTAGGGACAGAGTTAGACAGCTGGCCGCGAACACTGGCGCCATCTTTGTTCACATCTGTATAACCAGCTTCTGTCTTCAAGTAACTGGGCCTCGTGCTGCACTGGGACCTGATGTCCTCAGCATATTGGAGACTACCTGAGTAACAGTCTTTGCAGCTGGTGGCAGCTCTCCCGCATATGCTAGCAGAGCTAGCATATGTCTCCATGTGTGCAGAACAGGCTTCTATTAATCATCCTGGATGCAAGGATGAACAAGGGATATTGGAGGGAGAGGTCAGTAGGTAGAGTGGTTGCTCCATGATCGGAAGGTCAGGGGTTCGAATCCACTGAACGGCTACCCTGAGGTACCCCTTAGCAAGGTACCGTCCCTACACACTGCTCCCCAGGTGCCCAATGGTTGCCCACTGCTTCACAGAGTGAATGGGTTAAATGCAGACAGGAATTTCCCCCACGGGGATCAATAAAGTATACATTATTATTATTACTGGGCATTACATCTCTTTTGCTGAGCATGCACGCCCCCAGACTATAATTCATAAGTTCATTCATATCACTGAATACAAATTGGATCAATTGCTAGACACTCTATTGTCTGCAGTGTCGGAAGTACACTTGCAAGTATTTTCTCCCTCTGAGCTGCTGTTTGGCAGAAAACCACGTAGTGTAATGCATCTACTTTAAGACCTACCATAGAACCAAGTCCGCCAGAGCTTATCTTTATATTTTTATAAGCTGCAGTGCCATTTGTGGGAGTAATTCAAGTTGCTATATATCAATACAACCATTATGTTGACAAATTTTAATAATATCTATGCATTACGTCCGTTGTAACTACATTGCAGAGTTGCAAAAAAGTGCAATAAACTACAAAAAACTTGAAAATCATTTTTTTCTCCTTTGTTTTTTTTACACATATTTCTAGTTTATTCCACACAGAGGTTTATTCCACAAAACTGTAAATGCAAAAAAGTTGCACAAAATAGTTTCCAACCACAGGAAATATATTTTGAATGTCTTCATAGTTTTATTTTCGAGATACACCAACTTTTATATACTGCAGGAAAAACGAAAAATATTATTATCATGCAAATTTCCAAAAAAGACAGCACGTGCATCAAAATAAACTATTTCCAACAATGTAACTTCTTAGGTTCTAAGCATCCCGAAAACTTTACAGAACGTATATCCGTATCTGCAATAATTACAATTCAGGTTAGATTTTTTTTTTTGTGCGCAACGCAGATTTTCTGTGCACAGAGACCGTACCAGCTTAGAGGGAGCATTGGTGGTTGGCCATCTGAGGTCCTCTGGTTCTCCAAATGATCCTGTCCCGCCATGATTTTTTAAGGAGATTTTGCCTAGTTAGGGCAGGCTGTTCTTACTATTACAAACAGCACTTTAATATCTGGCGTAGTCCCTGCTACTTTTAAGCATACAGTACTACAACCCCTGCTTAAGAAACCCGTCCTGGACCACACTGGCTAACTACAGGCCTATCTCCAAGCTGCCCTTTCTGTCTAAAATCCTGGAGAAAATGGTATATTCCCAATTGACTGATTTTTTTTTTAAATGAGAATGTTAATCCCAGAGGTCTTCCAATCAGATTTTAAAAACCTCCATAGCACTGAGTCAGCACTCTTAAAGGTTTTTAATGATATTTTCCTTTCCTGTTTAGGTTTTGTTAGTTTAGTTACTGTATTTCTGAGCTTTTGTTGATGTTTGCTCTGCCTCGATTAAAGGCATGTTGTTTAAGCATGTTGTCAGTGTCTGCATTAGGGTCCACACTCTCTCCACTCTATGGCAGACGTGACACTGCCAGATTTATCTGCCTCTGAAGCAGAAAGATATTTCTGCTTGTCTATTAAACTGCTTCTGGCATGTCTAGACGATATCAAAACTTTAATGGCCCTAAACTTTTTAAAATGTAATTCATTCAAACAGAGCTGATCGTGTTTGGTCCTACCAGACCTTGTGACCTTCTTTCTCTATTGATTTGGGACCCCTGGCAGAGTATTTTAAAGTTGTTGTTACTAACTTGGGTTGGACTGTGACTTTAAATTGGACACTCAAATTAGAGCTACTGTCAAGTCCAGTTTTTATCATTTAAGGCGTTTGGCAAAGATAAGACCTAATTTATCCAGGCCTCAATTTGAAACATGCTTCTGTTTCATAGAGAGTAAGTATGCACCTCAGTTTGTTTGTTGGATGTTTTACAATATGAAAAAGACATAACATCACATACTATAAAGATCCAATACCTGATGTAAGAATCATGTATTACAGTGGCTTGCAAAAGTATTCGGCCCCCTTGAACTTTTCCACATTTTTTCACATTACAGCCACAAACATGAATCAATTTTATTGGAATTCCAGGTGAAAGACCAATACAAAGTGGTGTACACGTGAGAAGTGGAACAAAAATCATACATGATTCCAAACATTTTTTACAAATAAATAACTGAAATGTGGGGTGTGCGTAATTATTCAGCCCCCTGAGTCAATACTTTGTAGAACCACCTTTTGCTGCAATTACAGCTGCCAGTCTTTTAGGGTATGTCTCTACCAGCTTTGCACATCTAGAGACTGAAATTCTTGCCCATTCTTCTTTGCAAAACAGCTCCAGCTCAGTCAGATTAGATGGACAGCGTTTGCGAACAGCAGTTTTCAGATAAAATCAATGTGCAACGAGGGTGAGATAGAGTTGCTGCACCATATCATTAATATGATAGAGCATCATTTCCAGATACATAGTGAGTCCGTCTGGTGACAGCATAGATCATATCTGACTTGATCTCTCTTCTTTTTGCATTTGGTCGAAATGTCGCTGCAGCATATTTTGGGCCGTCAAAGCCAAGAATCTGATTTGAATATTCATAGCCATTTTTCGATTTTATATGATTGGTAATACAATAAGTAAAATAAGTCAACTGAACCCATCACCAATTAGTTGATCTTGAGGCAATTTTTTGGTAAACAAAAATGGAAGCTGCCAGAACTGCCAGAAGTCACCACCAACAAGGACAAGCTGAGAAAACTCAGCTGATTTTTATCTGCATAGATAGCAAGGTTTCAACCAGAGGAAATGTTTCATATGTGTAGTCAGCAGTAATAAAAAACAGAAGGTCTTTTGCAGGAAGAGGAAGTATAATCTTGTGTTGTTTTGTCTTTTGATCAAGACTTATAAAAGCATAAGATAATACATACAGTATCCAGTCACAGTTATATCCATGTCCCACATGAATGTAGTCTTTATTTTTCAAGAACATTTGTAGTCACCAAGTATCGACTGTTTCCGTTCAGGTCGTGTGCAGATTTCCATTTCATTAACAGTCACGTTACATGTTTGTTTGGCTAAATAGACTTTGATGGACGAAGTAAGTACTTAGAATTAACAGGAAAACACATACGAAAATTCAGTCAGCATTGGTTCATCACAGCAAAGTTAGTTTTTTTTTTCTTAACAAGAGTTTTTCATTTCCCCAATAAGTCATGATAACATCATCAGACAGTTCAAGTCGCCTGCTGATTCTATCTGGTGGAAGCATAGATCACATTCGGCTCTATCTCTCTTCTTTTTGGTTTTGGTCGAACTGTCACTGCAGCATAGTTCACCTCATCAGATCCATGATTCTGTGAAAAGCACATTCAGAGTCAGTGTTCATTTATTGTAATTAGTATATAAATGTTAATTATAATTATAGACAAATATATGCAGTAACAATGAAGTGTTTATCTTACATTTCTAAAGGAAAGAAGACAATTAGTCAACAGCTAATTGCAACATACAAACCAAAAATCTTATTTCTCCCTTTATACGATAAGTAATTGGCACTGTAATGCTGTACAGGCACATTTTGTTTAAGCGCTGCCAATCAAAGCATAAAAGTACATTTTTAGATTGACTCACCGTGCTGTGGTCCAGATTCTGTTCTTCTTTATTTGCTGATCCACAAAAAAGAACTTAGTGTTATTCTATTTCATAAACCAATTATACATTTGTGAAGAGTAAAGATTATAAGAGCGATTTTGTAGCTGTAAAAAGTACCCGTCTGAAGTTTCATGTTTTGAACAGCCAGACCAGTGATGAGCATTAAGAGGAAAACAGACAGAACACCCAGGGTGACACTCGTCAGCGTTGCTACTTCGTGAGCCTCTAATACAAAAATAAAGGTAAAAAGCAACACGGCTGAAATTTATTTTACATTCAAATGTTTCTAATCATCTGCACAATAAAAGAAATGTTAACTTACGTTTAGAGATGCAGTCCATGTCATCCTGAGGCTCATCGGTGCCTATTCAAAAATAAAGCCTTGATTTTATTAGTCCTCATTTCTATATTTTTCTTATTATATAACCACCCATTGTCTTTGTATACAGAGTGTTGACAATAATTACACTGCATATGTGATATAAACAAAAGAGCAATAACCGAAGAATGAGGAGGCAAAGACTTTACAACAATCTTACCGCCAACCTTTAATTGCATGACGCTTGAATTTAGGCGTCCCTCTGAGAGAAATCCACAGAAATACAGCCCAGAGTCAGACACATCCACTTGTTTGATTTTGAGAAAGACATCAGAGGTGTTTTTTGTCATTTCAAATTTTCCAGTTTTAAATCCAGCGTTGTAATTAACACTTGTAGCAGCCATAACAGCGATAGAGTTGACTGTGGTTCTGCTGACCAGTCTGAACCAGAAAGTCGTAACATCATTTTTGGAAAACTTGTTGCACTGCAGAGTGACAGTTTCATCTGCCTGCACCTCTGAGGTCTGAAACTCAGAACCTGAGACAGCAATCCAGCCTGAAACAGTGGAAATAACGAGATGTTTAATTGCTTCAAAGGAACATGGTGCTACATCTGTGAGTGTAAAGTTACTAATAAGCAAATGTGTTTAAATTATTATAGGTTAAAAATGCAATAAAAGATTAGCTAATGATGTAAAAGAGTAATAGAGCAAACTTACAGAAACAAGAAAGAGCTAAAGCTGTTATCACGTTCATCATCGTGCACATGACTGCTGCCCTGCAATGTCCGCAGATGGTGTGTTCACCAGGAAGGGTGCTCTCAGTGTGATAAATGTGATAGAGGTGGGAGTTTTGTGTTGCTTTCAAAGCTAAATGCGTTTAGGTCATAGAGTCATGACACACGTGTTTAGTCTTAAAGGGTTATTTGCAAGGTTATTTTCTGTCTTTATTTTCAAGAAGAAGAAGAAGAGTGATGTTTCATTTTTTCTCAGCTTTAAAAACATGCATTATTAAAAAGCTGGTTGTTGTTAAAATGCTGATAGTGTCAGGGTTGACTGTGTGGCAGGCAAAGGGTAGACCCAAAAGAAGGGAGTTTTATTGCTGTAAAGTTATAAACCATGGCTAAACTCAAATCTCTAAAACTAGAAACTAAGAACTGGAAACAAAAAGCTAGGAACAAGGAGTAGCGATGGAAACAAGGGGAACAAGGAAACACACTGCAACAGGAATGGCAGGACAATAAGCAGAGGAAAACAGGGAACACAGCTGGAAATAATCAAACTAACAGGACAGTAGGAAGCAAAACTGAACACAGGATGAGAGCCTGTCAAAATAAAACAGGAACCACGCAGACCAAGACACACAGGCTTGACACTTGGAGAAGAAACAGGCACGGGTGATAGACATGACAGGCTGGGGAGAACACAGACGACACCAAAACAACCAGAGCACAAAAGGGAACAGATTGAATGAAGAAGAAACTAAGAACTGGAAAAACAAATGATTAAACTAGGAAGAACAAGCAACCTAAACAAAATATCAAATGAGACCTAAGAAACATTTACTATCTGTCATGGGAACCATGACAGATAGTAAAAGTCAAAGAGTCCTTGAGTCAACACTTTTATGACAACAAAAGACATACTGTTATATGACAAAGTTGGGTTTTAACTTCCATTTGATTTACAACTTCATGGGCCATAGCACTTTTTTTTTTGTTTTTTTTTTAAGGAATACATCAAATAATAATCAAATAATGCAACCTACAAAGGACAGAAGGTCACTGAAAAAACTGTTCTCCATCATGGACAACCAATCACACCCACTCCACTGTGGTCTGAAACTTACAACCCAAGACAGAAAATCCACCCTGAAGCAGTAGAAACAACAAGATGTTAGTTTGCAGCCTGCTGCTGCACCCATCTCCACTCCTTTTGTGCCTGGCAGGGGCCTGCCACGCAGTCACTGGAGGTGGAGGTGCGTCAGGGTCTACGCCTGCCGGAGGTGGAGGAGGAGCTGCTCCAGCCGGAGGTAGATGAAGAACTGGACCAGCCGGTGATGGAGGACGCGTGCGAGGGGCTGCTCCAGCTGAGAGTGGTGGATGAGCTGTGAAAGGAGATGGAGGTCCACGTGTCACAGAGGGCTGCTCGGCCTGAGCCTGAGGTCAATTCGTCCGGAGGACCTGTGCAGTCCAAGATTGGGGAGATGCAGCATGACACCGGCCGAGCCACCTGGGAGCCCCAGTGCACTTACACGGCTGCTGCGCCACCGCTGCCACTGGATACGTGGGTGGCCCCAAACCTACGACACCGGCGCCGCTAGATGCGCGGGCGGCCAACAAGAACGACACCTCCCCATTGCTGGGCCAGAAGCTGGGGGCGCCAACGGTCCGGACCAATTCCCTCTCTCGCTTGCAGGGGGAGTGAGTAGGTTCACCTGGATGTTTTCCTCGGCCTCAGTCGGGTGATGGGGGTATGTGGCGGGGCATGGTCTGCAATGCAGCTGCAGGTGAGATGCGCTGGTGGCAGCTGGAAAGCTGCAGCTGTATTGTAACAGCAACAGTGAGTGTCAATAAAATGTGTGAGATTCTGAAAAGCATGAACATGTGGACGGGTCTGTCATAGTTTTGTTACACGAATCAAGGCTACTCAAATCACTAGAGCTTGCACACCAACACATAAAGTGTTAACAAAAACCCAGATGAGCCCAGTACGCCAAGCCTGAAACATACAGGAAGCCCAGTGCCCAAGGCCGCTACTGAGACCCAACAGAGTCCAGACAGCACAAGAGTCAAGGGCAGTGAACAAACCAAAGGCTCATGAAGAACACCAGCCAGCTTAATGTGACACGATGAGATAGAGATGTTGCTCTTATTATGCTACACTGACACATGGAAAGAACCATGTATTAAAAGGAGGGATTTTACAACAAATACAGCAACAGTGGTTTACAAAGAGATTCTGTAATTACCCTTTCAATAATCTTTTAACTCTTGTATGATTTGTGGAAGTAATAATACAAGCAGAGGCATTCAAAGGCTACAGGCAACACATCCACACCTAGAGTAGTCTTTTGATCATCTACACATGGACTTTGACATTGAACTCAGGCCATGTGAAAGTAAAGAAACATGCTTGGTGTTTACTGAGATGTTTTCAAAATAAGCAGCAGATTTCCTTTCTTACAAATAAGATGCAGGTGCAGAAGCAAGAACCTTGCTCAAAGAAACCCTTTCAAAGTGGCGAATTTCAGATAATCTCAGCACCAGTTTTGAAACAGTAGATTAAGGCACAATGTGCATAAAAAACCTCCACATCCTTACAAACCAGAAAAGTGATAAGAGATCTTCAAAGACGATTCCAGATACTTCTGTGAACCCAGACTGAGGTTAAAGTCAAAGTTGCACCGCTCAAGATTCATGCCAGCAATTACAAGAGGATTCCAGAACCACAAAACCTACTCAGAGTTTTAAAGATTTGCACACTGATGCTGAGGAAGACAACAAGTGAGATCAACACGCTTTGCCCTTTCAATCTACAGCTGCGTTGGAACAAAAGTAAGAGTGATGGGTGAAAAAGTGCCCCAACAAGAGATTATCAAGCTCCAACTAAGTGACACACGGGGGAAACTCTGTTACCAGGTATCAGCAGTTGAACACAGACAATACCTGTTTAAACAACAAGGGTGGTGTGACCTGAGAGGTTTTTCAGTTATGTTCAGTTTTCTGTGATTTGTGATCATTTTCACATATGATCAACATCCACATAAACACAAACGCTGGAAAGGCTTGAAGAATCACTCAAGGTGCTTTCTTGTTGAGAGTTTCAGCTTCTTCTCTAGTCCTAAATTTTATTCAAATAAATTTGTGCCTACACTATGTGAATCTCACAACTACTTCACTAATAAATTCTTAGTGCATTTTCTGTATGGCAGTTAGACCTACTTATAATGGTCAACCCTAATAATAATAACAATTACTGCTGTGAGTTCATATGTCATATCAACCACAAAAATTTTGACCCATCATCTTAAATTCCAATACTCTGTGGTCATGTCATTCCCACAAGTGATTTTGCGAGGCCTCCAATATGCTTTGAACCCCCACAGGGTGTATTTACTCCTTCAGAGATAAATGTGACTGATTGTTTCATCTCCCCCTGTCATGTGTTTGCTGGGAGCAGTGATAATTATAAAGTCCAAGTCTGTCAATGAAGGAGCTCTCCAGGTCTCCAACAGATTCATGCATGCAGTGCAGACATTGATGATTCTTTTGCCAGTCTTCTGTCTCCTACCACCAGCACTGAGTCAATGGGCATGACAGAGCTGGCCTTCCTGAGAAGCTTATCCAACCACTTCCTCTCAGCTGTAGATAAGCTGCTGTTTCAACAGATACCATAGAAGATGGCTGATGCCACCACAGAGTCAAAAAAGGTCTTCAGGAGCACCTGCTGCACTCCAAAAGCTTCCTGAGCAGGTAGAGTCTGCTCTGACCATTCCTGTAATGAGCATCAGTCCACTCTCCCACTGTCAGTTCCCCAGATGTTCACTGGTGTCGGTGTGGTGGGTCTGCACCTGTGGAAATCCACCACCAGCATCAGCATGATGGTAAGAATTCCCAACCATGGAAAAGAAAGATCCTTTATGCCCACTGTATCCACACAATGGGTATAAAGGAGATGTTATAATTTTGCTCTTTGGCCAATCCTTGTGATAAGACTGTTCATGCAGTATTGATGTCTTTGCAACGGCTTCAACAATCTTTCAACAAATATCTGAAAATCAGTTTGATTTTGGTTCTTAGTCAATTTTTTTTACATCACATGCCTTGCCCAGTCTGACACATACTTGCAGTAATCGTCTCTAAATATGATGATTAACCTTTACAAGCTCATTGAGTATGAGGAACAATTTAAAAGACTCAAAGAGGTCAAACTTAGTTTTTGCTGCTTTCTGTCAAATGAAACTAGCCTGGCCTTCAGAGTAGAGCCTCTTACTGGATCAGTGTTTTTTTCTCTAAAAGCATGTCACCCTTTTCAAATATATTAAAGCAGTTGACCTAAACAGCTGAAAGAGAGATGTGAAACTTTTGTGTGAAAGCAGTTCAGCTATTTTTGTGTGTGGTTTTATTGCAACGCTAAAGGCCTTTGATAAACAGTGTTGCTACAAACTTTCTGTTTGTTCAAATGTCAGGAAAGAAAACTTCTCTTTTCTCATACAAGATAACAGAAACTGTGAAACAATTACTAATGTCAGTGTATTCAAACTAAAATCATGTTTGTGTTTTATATAAAACTTGATGGAATTAATTTCAGAGAAACATACCTTATACCATAGCTTTGTTTTATACCATTATTTTTGTTTTTGCATTACTCATATAAGACCAGTGTAACCCAGTCATCGATTACATATTGTTATAATTACACAAAATATCTTCTTTATACCTGACTGTTAGGACCTTCAAGCCTGTAGTTATATTCATTATCAGTTAGAGCCCCTTCTCATTGTTCTTCTTCTTTGGTGCAACGCTATAAATACGTTGTCCCCCTTTGGCCTCTCCCATTTTTTTACAATTCCCCTGTGGGAGAGGAGCTGGAGCGAGCAAGTTATTTACTTGGAGGTCTTTCTTTCTTTTACCTTTCTTTGTCAGACACAACGCAGAAACACACCGGCTACACCAGCAAGAAGAGAGTTTTGTAAATAATGTCTCTCTTAGTATTTGAATTAATGAAGTCATTTCATATTTGTTGTTAGTGCTGAAATCTTCCTGTGGTGCAGACTTTATTCATTACCTGCAACATTTGTCTTCAAACCATGGCAACCGTAACGCTGCCTGGAACAACAGAATGTAGCTGTCAAACAAAACCCAAACAGTCCTGACCCGCCACAGTATGAGACAGGAAAATACTGCCGTGTAATCCATTTATTTCAAGTGGAGGAAATAGAAATAAAAACAGGAAGCAGCACGAACACAGTCAAACAGGGAAATGAGTCTATCTGTTGGTAGTATAAATAACATGAGTTTCTGGTTGCTTTTGTGCTGCAGGCCTCCCGCGTCTTTTTACTGCTGATTGCAGTGCTAGATCCTTCAGGGTGCCAGGGTCCAGATTCTGTAATTAAAAGTGCAGAAATAAAATAACTGAACTGGCTTAAAGGTGCAAGCATCAAAATATTTAAACATTACAACATACTGTATAAAAAAAGCGCCCACCTCAAATTGTTCTGGATTCTTATTTTCATGTTCTTTAGCTGATAATTCAAAGACATGATCATCAATTACGTTAACAATACAGTGACATTAAAAGCTAAGACTTTGCTCTTATTGTTTTTCTGACATTTGTATTTTTTCATATAGTTGACATTTCACCAAATATGAGAAATACAGAGTAGAAGTAAAAAGTACCTGTTTTCCCGTGTTGAACAACCAGACCAGTGATGACCATTAAGAGGAAAACAGACAGAACACCCAGGGTGACACTCGTCAGCGTTGCTACCTCGTGAGCCTCTAATGTAAAAATAAAGGTAAAAAGCAACACAGCTGAAATTGATTTTACATTCAAATGTTTCTAATCATCTGCACAATAAAAGAAATGTTAACTTACGTTTACAGATGCAGTCCATGTCATCCTGAGGCTCATCGGTGCCTATTAAAAGACAAAGCCTTGATTTTATTAGTCCTCATTTATATATTTATCTTAATATATAACCACCATAGTCTTTGTATACAGAGTGTTGACAATAATTACATTGCATATGTAATATAAACAGAAAGAGCAATAACCAAAGAACGAGGAGACAAAGAATTTACAACAATTTACCTCCAACCTTTAATTGCATGACCCTTAAATTTAGACGTCCCTCTGAGAGAAATCCACAGAAATACAGCCCAGAGTCAGACACATCCACTTGTTTGATTTTGAGAAAGACATCAGAGGTGTTTTGTGTCATTTCAAATTTTCCAGTTTGAAATTCAGCATTGTAATTAACATTTGTAGACACTGGCTTAACAGCAAGAGAGTTGGCTGTGGTTCCGTTGATCAGTCTGAACCAGAAGGTCAAAACGTCATATGTGAAAGTCTTGGTGCACTGCAGAGTGACAGTCTCACCTGCCTGCACCTCTGAGGTCTGAAACTCAGAACCTGAAACAGTAATCCAGCCTGAAACAGTGGAAACAATGAGATGTTTAATTGCTTCAAAAGAACATGAGGCTAAACCTGTAAAGTTACTAATAAGCAAATGTGTTTAAATTATTATGGGTTAAAATGAAGTGCTAGATTAACTAATGATGTCAAAGAGTAATAGAGCAAACTTACAGAAACAAGAAAGAGCTAAAGCTGTTATCACATTCATCATCGTTCACATGACTGCTGCCCTGCAATGTCCGCAGATGGTGTGTTCGCCAGGAAGGGTGCTCTCAGTGTGATAAATGTGATAGAGGTGGGAGTTTTGTGTTGCTTTCAAAGCTAAATGTGTTTATGTCATAGAGTGATGATACACGTGTTTAGTTTTAAAGGGTTATTTTGAAGTTATTCTATATCAAAATATCAATCATATAGATTTCACCTCTGTCATATTCTCAACATTTATAACTGAGCTACTCGTATATATAAGAGGTCTTTCTTATACTTTGTAAACATTTTAATATTGTAATATTTAATTTAATCCAGTCTGTTATTGTTCTTATTGTCTTGGAGCAATAGTAACCTTCATCATCCTGAGTGTTTATCTTTTTGATTATTAATATTCTTTGTTTCATTCTCATCCTAGTTCTTTGGTTTTGCCCTTGTGCGTCTCCTGTGTTTCACGCCTCTTCTTTAGTTTCCTGTCTAGCGTCTCCTGTGTCTCCCCAGCCAGCCGTGTCCCTGTGTTGCAGTTTGTTACTCTTGTCTCTGTGCTCCATGTTCGCTCTGTCTCCCCTCTTTGTGTCTGTCTCCTGTTTCCTTTCTTTCTTTGATAGTCCTGTGTCCGGTTCAGTGTTGTGAGTTTTGCTTTTCCCCTGTCTCTTTACGTCTGACTAGTCTCAGCTGTGTTTCCACCTGTTCCCCATCCTCTTGTTATCCTACCGGTGTATTTTAGTCGTCAGTCTTCCCCTGCTTGTTGTTGTGTCATTAACCTTCATGAGGTCTCTTGGCTCTGTGTTTTCCTCTGCGCTTCCTAGTTCTCCTCCTCCTCCTGCCTGCCACACAGCCGAATTATGATAGGTAACCACATAATTTTCTTAGGAATTAATAAAGCATTCTGAGTAGCGATGGGTACCGGGTTCTGACATAAACGATAGTAACCAGACCGAAAAGCAGCGCACATTTCGGTGCTTTATTTCGGTGCTTTTTTTTTTTTTTCTTGAGATGTCATACACTTTGGATTCTAGCCAATCATTTTACCTTTACAAGGATAGTAGGCGGGCCCAGGTACGTACGTTCTTTTAGAGCAGAGCTACAGATTAAAAATGCCCAAGACGAAGCGGTCAAAAGTCTTGATGTACTTCACAGCAAAAGATGCAAACTCAGCAGCCTGCAACAAATGCTTTAAGCCCCACGCCCCCGGTACCGCGAGCAAAAAGGAGGAGATCACGTTTAATCGGTTATAACACGGGGTGAGAAATATAAGTCCAGACATGTGTGGTATCCACAGAAACCTCTGAATCTCAGCTAAAATGTCATATAAACCATTTCTACAACCACCAAACTCAACGAAAACAAGCCATGATTAAACGAGCAGTTATGTAAATGCGCATAAGTCTGCTAAACAAACAAGGCGAACCAGAAATTCTCCAGACTTCATGTAACCGGCTAAAGAAAAGCTGGTTATCTTCCAGAACTATCACCAATTCCAAACACCAAGTTTCACCACACTCTGACCAAAATTCACTGAATGAGCCGCAAAAGAAGACCACAAAAACACACAGCGGCGCAAATGCGCTAAGACAGAAATTGGCTTACCGTCCAGATTTCCTCCGTTATTTTCGCCGGTAGCCGGTAGCCATGTGATTATCAGCAGTTACCACGCCTACCTAGCCGCATCAGAGCCGTTTTCCGTCAACAACCTCCATTTTAGACCCACCTATAGACACGTGACTGGACAGACGTCACATGCAGTAAATTTGGGCCCATGTGGGTTTTGGCATTACAACATCTGATTGGTTGACGTAACGTGAACGTGACATCGTTACTGTGACTCTATTGGCTCAAACAATTAAAAAGATTGACACAATCATGCAAATTGACCAAAAGAAACCAAAGTTACAGCCCCTCAGAGTTTAAAGGGCCAGAGGCCAATTAAGCCTCCATGGCAGAAAAGGCCCATTACCATGTAAATGTGTGGTTAATTCTTCAAAAACGCATTTAAAAAAAAAAGCATTTTTAGGCATGTTAATAAAATTAATTAATGACTGCTCTTAAATACCTAAAAAAATCAATTGGCATGGTGTCCAATTGTGTGCAAGAATTGGACATTTTTGTACAACGTCTGGATATTCATGTATTGACAGCGCTGTAATTTTTCACTGTTTCACTTTAAAAACATAAATCTTTGCACAGATGATGTTTATATGTTGTTACGGTTCTTATCATTTTGCAGAAAAAAAGAGACTGCTAAAAATAAAAACATGAGAGGTTTTTGGACGAAGTTTGTGTTTTCCATTCTTTAAGCACCGGTTCGAGCACCGTTTAAGCACCGGCACCGTTTCAAAAGTACCGATTTGGCACCGGTATCGGATAAAACCTAAACGATACCCATCCCTAATTCTGAGTCTGATTATTGTCAGAAAATGCAACCCTACATATAATGATTAACACGCACAGTAGTTAGAAATTTAATCTTATTTTACAGAAGAAGGGTTAGGATTTGTCAGTTTATTTCAGCTTTAAAAATGAGCCTCATTAATATAATGCCACCTACAAAAGACAGAAAATAACCTACTGCAGAAGCAGGGTCAGTGCAAAATGGCCACCTGATTTATGAAACTTGAGCGATGGCAGAGAAAAGGATGGGCATTCCATGAAAAATTAACCTCCCATCTGACATACAGACTTTATTTATTACTTATGCGTTCAAATCAAAATGTCAGAGCTGCAGCAATTTAATTTTTTATAACTTAACTTAAATTTTAATTATATCCCAAATATCTATACACGTATGCAGTCTCATATTATCTGGCCATAGTGTATTTAGTCATTTGGTTTTGGACTTGGCTGTAAAGCTCTGCTGTCTGTAGAGGCCTTGTGATTTCACTTGGTCTCAGGCCACAGCGAGCTCTCTTCCTGTGGTATGATGTCTCTCACTCAGCCCTACCTCCCCCTGGAGTATTTGACTCTCCTTTTGAGTACAAATAACAGTCATTTTCCATTTTGTCTGCCAAAAAAATAAATATGCCCTTGTTTTTTTGTTTTTTTCCCCCAAATAAAGAGAAGGTTTAGCGGTCCATCCCAGTGTCCCAGGCTCACCCCCAAAACACCATCTACCCAGTTGAGGCCTGGCTGAAGCCCAGCAAGTGTTTATGTTCCTTACACAATGGAGACCAAACTAAAGTTCCGTCTTTTAAGCTTGAGCCAATGACTGCCCATTTCAGCATTGTGGAGAGATTCTTTACCACTTACTGATGGTCTGACCTCTTGCTTCCAGCTCTCAGAAAATCCTTGTAACCTGCTGAAATGGCTGCAAATCCTCTGTAGCCTATTTGAATTGGTCCAACTAATTCAAATAGGAGGCAGTATTGTCTCAAAGGTCAGAGCCACAAGGTCAACTCCAGCCATTGTGCCTTTTTCTCCTGTGCCTGCCCAAGGAGCAGAATTATAACATGGGGGATAGTGAGCTCCTGGCAATGAAACTAGCCTGGGAAGAATGGCGTCACTGGCTGAAGGGAGACGAACACCCATGTCTCATTGGACAGACCTGAGATCACTCAGTGGCAAACGTTTTTCCTTTGGTTTCTGGTCCCTGCTGACATTTTTAGCTCTAGCCACATTCTTCATTCCTTCCGTATAAATAAAGTCTGGTAAGCAGTTTAATTGTGTGCACTGAGTCTGCATTTGGGTCCAAGCCTTGTGTGAACCACGGGTTTATGAAAAAATGTATGTGATGTTTTTTCCTGTATAATATAGTCACTTTTAAAAACAGCATTTTCGAAGCAAAAAGACCCCATCCCTTTCCTATTGGTGGAAAAATGTAATATGACAACCAATCAAAAATTATATGAGAACATGTGGCAGTTGGTTGTTTAGGAAGAGGGGAAAGATGTGGGAGTGATGGAGGTGAGAGAGAGATGGTGAGTTTTGAGATGTGAGAGGTTTGTGACATTTAGCATGTTTGGAGTGTGTACTAAGTGTGTTCTTTAATTGTGTGTAGTGCTGTCGATTGTTTTGTTTTGTGTGTCAAAACAATGAGGTGACTGCTGAATGTCACAGTTGCTAGCCGAAAAGCCACCAAAGGCAGATTGTGAAGTGCTATATAAGAATCAGTCAATTCACCATTTATCTACAGCAACCAGCTGGGGGTGAGGAGCAAGGACAGGGCAAAGGAATGATCACTGACACTGTGGAAGTGTCAGTGATTAATAATAACTAACTGCAACATGTTATAATAAACTGTGAGATTATTATACTATCTTATGCCACGTTATACCTAGGGATGGGTATCGTTTAGGTTTTATCCGATTTTGAAACGGTGCCGGTGCTTAAACGGTGTTCGAACCGGTGCTTAAAGAATGAAGAACACACACTTTGTCCAAAAACCTCTTATGTTTAGCTGTTTTTTTTTCTAAAAAGATAACAATGTTAGCCTTTTCTGCAGCTATGGGGCATATATGGTATCACTCTCTGGAAGCAGTGCTTAAACAATGGAAAAAACCACAAACTTTATCCAAAAACCTCTCATGTTTAGCTGTTTCCCACTTTTTGGGGGGTCATTTTAGCTTTTTTGGCCAGGGTGAAGGGAGTATCTGCCATCAAACAAGAAGACAGCCGCATGTAACTACGACGGTGTTTGCTAGTTCACCTTACATGCATTAATTTACTAACGTGGTTAGCCTACTCAATGTAAATTACACACGAACAACATTAAGCTACTCACGCAGAGAGGAACGGCTGCTGCTGCCATCATCACCCGTCATCATTTCTGCTACACTGACAAGGCTAGGGGCCAGGACTCTAATCTTCGGGTTCTTGCGGGATGTTGCTAATTCCGGGTCCGATAACAGGCACCACACCCGCAGTAGATGTGCTCGGTGTGAGCCCTTGCAGCAAGCTATCAAATACAGTGCATTTCTCGGCTTTTAAAAAAACGCTATGCGTCGCCAGGTGTTTCATCAGATTCGAGGTGTTACCTCCTTTGCACAGTATCACCTTAAAGCACTTGTTGCAGGCTGCTGAGTTTGCATCTTTTGCTGTGGAGTACAGCCAGACTTTGACCACTTCGCCTTGGACATTTTTAATCTGTAGCTCTGCTCTAAAAGAACGTACGTACCTGGACCCGCCTACTATCCTTGGAAAGGTAAAATGATTGGCTAGAATTCAAAGTGTATGACATCTCAGGGAAAAAAAAGCACCAAAATAAAGCACCGAAATGTGCGCTGCTTTTCGGTCTGGTTACTACCGTTTATGTCAGAACCGGTGCCATAATGGCACCGGATACCGGTACCCATCCCTAGTTATACCTCTTATTAAAGATTGTGAAATCATTATGTAGTTTTAGGTTGCATTATTAGAAGACTTAGAAGAAGGTGATAACTATTACATTTAATAGACTGATTTGTATTACATTAGACTGCTGATTTATTGTGAATGAATTACGTTGCTTATGATGCATTATACTGCTCAGTTATTAGAAATGCTGTTTGTGTAGAATCATGGCCTTTCTTTTCTGATTACAAAGAGAACAGAACATAATGTAGAGGTTTTCTGCCCCATCTCTTCAGGAGGAGATAAAACAGGAAGCCAAGGCCGTCACTTAGGCTCCGTAAGATAGAAAGAATGTGAATGCTTAGTGTGGAGGGGAGCTGGAGCTATAAGATTGTGAGAAACGGTCAGACACTTCGAGATCTGGCGGACACCCTCCTGTCCACATCTCCCGTCTAGACGTTTCAATGCTCATTGTGTTTGTATGGAATATGGAATAAAGAGATTGTTGACTGAGCATTTATACACCGAGTGTTGTTCTTCCTTCAGCCAAAAGATCAAAGAATTGAGAATTTAACAAAACACATAGTAAGTGAAAAAGGTGGGTGAAGAAGCTCCCAGCAGCCTAGACCTTTTGCAGTATAACTAACCCTCCAGTTTTGTGCACCCCCATCCCTCTTACTTCAGTGTTCCTGGTGAAAATTGACTGGTCACCATTTCTAGTGATGGTAAATTTGATTCTTTTTACTGAATCGAGTTTTAATGAGTCGCTCACCAAAGTGAATCGGGTTTTTTGAGTCATTTGATTCACTGAGTCAGTTGACCAGAGAGTGCAAAAAATGTACATTTTCACTCAAACTTAATTTCTTTTCTCTTTTCATGTATATCCTACTGCTAAGATGAGTGATTCTAAAAGAAAACAACTATTTTATAGAGCAAAAAAGAGTAAAAAAATTTCTAAAGGGAACATTTATTTTGTTTATTTTTATTTTATTAGTATTTTCCTTAAATGTGTCAAATATATATTTTCTCATCTAAATGTCCACTGAGCTGTGAGCCAGGGGGCGTAATGCTTGCCTATAACATTGGTTGCCAACCAAGAAGAAGAAGAAGCTGTGAGCCAGGAGGGAGGGGGTGAGTGAGTGAGTGAGTGATTCGTTCGCTCTATGATTCAGCACAGGAGGGAGGGGGTTAGTGAGTCCTGAGTGATTCGCTTACGTTTACGATTCAGCACAGGAGGGAGGGGGTTAGTGAGTCCTGAGTGATTCGCTGGCTCTATGATTCAGCACAGGAGGGAGGGGGTTAGTGAGTCAGTGAGTGATTCGTTCACTCTACGATTCAGCACAGGAGGGAGGGGGTTAGTGAGTCCTGAGTGATTCGCTGGCTCTATGATTCAGCACATGAGGGAGGGGGTAAGCGAGTCCTGAGTGATTTGCTTACCCTATGATTCAGCACAGGAAAGGAGGGGGTGAGTAGCTCAAATGTGCTGTTAGCATGTTAGCAGAGCGATGCTACTGTGAACCGAGGAGCTATTGTCTTGATGTGAGCTTCTACTCAGGGTTTTTTCTTCCAGTTCAGAGCAGAAATGTTTTTGTTAAGATACTGGATGTTGTGTTTTTCTCAACAATTTTAATTATAAGCTAGATATGTTGCTGCTAACAGCAACAGGGATGAGTCAGTGAGTCAGTTGGGCTTGTGAATCATGATTCATGAGTCAGTAAAGTGATTCTCGAGTATTGAACGATTCGTTCATGATTCGCGCATCACTAACCATTTCCTATGGTGGTCAATTTTGACCGGTAATACCACGGATGTAACAAGGTTCATTAAAACACTCAAAATTCAGTGAAAGAGGTGATCATCACTTTTATGTGTTCAAGTGCATAGTGTGGAGGATATCATAAGGCCTTGAGGCAATCAGATATAAAACACAATATTTATGAGTGTTTTAACACGACACGACAGGAAGGCTAAGGCAGGATTCAGTTTCACCTGATCCACCCATAACTTAAAATTTTATCCAGTAAAATACCACATCAGTTTCAAGATACTTTTGTACACATTCAAGGCGATCCATCATCTCTCGCCTTCATACCTCTCTGACCTGTTTCAGATCACCATTTCCTTCTTTGCTCTGCCCGCCATCTTTGGAACCCCCTTCCTCCGGAGATAAGAAACATCACTTCACTCCCTCTTTTTAAGTCCACACTAAAAACTCACCTGTTCACATTAACCTATTCCATATAAATTTTTCCATCCTGCTAGTTTATTTTATTTTTTATTTTATTTATTTGCTCAATGTTTTATCCTCATTATTTTGTAAATTTTTATGTTTGTTGTTGTTGTTGCTTGTGTACAGCGTCCTTGAGGGTTTTGAAATAAAATGTATTACTATTATTATTTTATTATTAACTCTATAAAAACAGAAAGTTTTCAGAGTCTCTCTCCCGAATTAAAACTGGGAGCTGGTTCCAAGTAAGCCTGCAGTGTGAGAGCGACATGCTCTATATGGTGATATTGCACTACGAGGTCTTTAATATGAGATGGGGCCTGATTATTTAGGACCTTGAAAATGTGTAGAAGGATTTTAAATTAACTTCAGGGTTTAACAGGGAGCCAATGAAGAGAAGCCAGTATGGGAGAAATATGCTGTTGGGTCTGTGTTTCCACATACCCCGCTAGTTTAGAGACTTATTCATCATGAAGAACGCAAGACATAACAGAACAACCAACTCGCTAACGAGGGAAGTTTTGGGTCAGAACCAGCTCTTGGAGCTCACGCTCCTCACCTGACTCCAAACCCAAATCCTTCCAAGAGCAGCTTCTCTCACAGCTATTTATTGACAAACTGTTACAATACACATCACAGCAAAAGCACCTCCCCTCGTAAGACCCCTCTTGGTTACAAAGACAAGGCACTATGTGTGTGTGTATGTGTATGCATGTGCAAGAACGTGTGTGTGTGTGTATGCATGTGAGAATGTGTGTGTGTGTGTGTGTGTGTGACCTCCTGCTCACCAAAAGGGTCATAAAAGCAGGAAGCTTACAAACACAAGAAACAGATCTTTCAGATAATATGTATCTGCAATAAAACCTCCCCCAGCACAGAGTGGCTGGAGAGGTGGTCAGGGACAAAGGAATGTCTTGATCCTATAGATTGAACTAAGACTCTACAAATTTAAGAAACACAATAACAACATTCAACAATTAAACTTACCATATGCTCTCTTTCTAGTGCCTGTCAGAACCCTCACTGCAACATTTTGGATCAACTGAAGGGCTTTTCAGGAAACTTTTAGGTCATCCTGATCCAGCCTTCTCCAGCCTAGTAGTAGTCCATGCATGAACTAGTTTCTCAGCATCACTCTGTGAGGATGTTATGCTGTTGTACATGACAATAAAACATTATGGCAACTTTACACCTCTGATGAAAAAAATGTCTTGACAACACAATCACCGTCTCTAAAGCAGAGTGTTTACGCTTCTTATTTTAACTGCATATGAACATTCACACTGAGAACTGCAGGAAGTAAAAACACTTTATTTATACAGCACATTTAAATAAAACAGGCCTGCTGTATAACGGACAACTGAAATCATTTAAGCCATCGACAAACATTAAAAATATTAAAATACAAATATGAAAAATAAAAGCAATTTAACAATTAAGAAAAAATGAGAGAGATTTGGACATTGGCGTAACAATGCAAATCAGCTGCCATGGGAATGTTAATTTATTTAGAGTAATCTACAGGGTGGGCCATTTATATGGATACACCGTAATAAAATGGGAATGGTTGGTGATATTAAAGTCCTGTTTGTGGCACATTAGTATATGTGAGGGGGCAAACTCCTCAAGATGGGTGGTGACCATGGTGGCCATTGAGAAGTCGGCCATCTTGGATACAACTTTTGTTTTTTCAATAGGAAGAGGGCCATGTGACACATCAAACTTATTGGTAATGTCACGAGAAAAACAATGGTGTGCTTGGTTGTGATACTTAAACCTCAACTGACTGTTTTGATCTTGTCTACATGCATTAAAAAAGTTGATTTAAACAACCAAAAGAAAGATATGAAACTTTAATGTGAAAGCAGTTAATGCTATTTCTGTATGTGGGTTTCATTGTACAGTGTTGTCAACACAGCAGAAAATGGGGTGGGCCGCTACACATGTTCAGATATCAAGGGAGAAAGCTATCCTTTTTGTCATTCATACATACATACATACATACATACATTTACTCGATACTGGATACAATATTAAGTAACATTCATAAGTAGATCAGCAAGTGGAAAGCTTTTTCAAGGAGCACTTCCGTTGAAATCAATAAGGACATCAGATATTTATTATTATTGGTGAAGTCTTACTGTTGCATAGACTTTGTTCATTACCTGCAACATCTGTCTTGTTCCTATAAAACCAAACAATAGGTAGGCCAGGTTTCACTATAGCATTACTGGCTGCAGAGGCCTTGTGATTTCAGCTGCTCTCAGACCACACTGTGCTGTTTCTTCCTGTGAAGTGATCACAGTGTTCACTCAGCCCTCTCTTCCTCCCCCTTCAGACCATTTGACTCTCACTCTAAGTATGACAGTCATCAGGTTCCATTGTTTCTGTTTACCACACATTTAATCATAATAGGTTCCTTTCAGATGAAAATCAGAAGAAGAACAACTGAAGAAAAAAACATAAAAATGTAACTTTTGATAGATACATGGATTTTAGTAAACCATCTTTTGTTTGTTTGATTTTTATAAATAACACCACAGAGCTAATATCTGTTGGCAATTTAAGCAACATGAATTTCAGCCTCCCTCATGTCTTCTGACTCTTGTTGTTTTTGTTTGAGTTGAACAGAGCTATAGCTCTCTCAATGAATAATTTGGAGCCATAAGTTTTTTTTAAAAGTGGCTAATCCAGTCTGTTAAAGGCCAATATATGGCCGCTTCCTTCATACAGTCATATGGGAAGACAGTCTTTGTAACAGGCAAAGCGAAATGGGGCAGACAAAAGAAACATTCAACAAGCAAAACTCACAAAAAAAACCCCCAGGGAAAACAAGAGGCAGAGTATGACTTCATGCTGATTAAGCACACTTATCAGAGCGCTGGGCAATGTGAGTTTATTTTGCATTTTTGAGTTCTTGTCCGTCCCTTGTCCCTCTTATCTGATCCCATGTTCCTCTCCTTGTGTTCCCAGTCTGTTATGTATTTCATGTCTGTGTGTTCCACATCCTATTGTCAAGCTCGTGTTGTCATTTCTACATCTCATTATGTTTCCTGTTTTATTTTCACAGTCTCGTTTTCCATTCTCAGTGTGTTTAGTTTTGTTTCCCTCGTGGCATCATGTTTATTTGTGTCAGCTGTGTTTGCCATGTGTTTCCACTTCCCTCATTACTCTTCTGTGTATTTATGTCTTCTGCCTCCCTTTGGGGTGGCTGTGGCTCAAGTGGTAGAGCAGATCAGCTATTGAGTGGAAGTTTGGTAGTTAAATCCTTGGCTTCCCCAGTTTGCATGCCAAATATCCTTGGGCAAAATCTTAACTAAATACTGCTCTCCGATGTGGCCATCAGAGTATGAATGTTGGTTAGATTGCACTTGATTATAGAAGGACGTGATTGGGTGAATGAGGCATGTTGTATACAGCACTTTGAGTACTCTGGCAGAGTAGAAAAAAGTGCCATATGAGAATCAGTCTATTTACCACTTTGTTCATTTTTGGGTCCTTTGTCCATCTTATCCTATTTCTTTCTAGTCAAAAACTACATTGTCAGGTTCATATTGTTGATTGTCATTTATGCTTAGAAATATTTACTCATATATGCTAAGAGTTTTATAATCAATTGCATAATAATGGAGGTTTGATCTGTAGTAGTCTGTGGAGACTCTGTGTGCCTTCCAGAGCACTCTGGCATGCACACAGAGCTTAAGGTCATGAGAGAGGTTATATCTTCTCTTCTTGATTTATGGTATAGGAGGACACCTACTCTGTATCTGGTTTGGTATAAGAACCCTTTGTTTAGATGGACCGCTAGACTCCTGGCTCCAGCTTTGGGGAGTCTTCACAGGGTCACATCTTGACCCCCCCCCCCACACACACACACACCTACCTACACACACACACACACACTTACCTACACAACTCTTTGTTCACATGTATACCTATGTAAGACGTCACATGTTAATAAACCTATGCATATTCATGTAACCTCAATAAAGAGGAGTGGTACGAGGGAGCAGACGAGAGCCACTGAGGTCAAGCGAAGGAACGGCGCTCGTCCGGTTCTCTCCCTCATGCATGAGTAACACAAAGAACTTTGCCTACTTGTGTCTTGCTTTGCTATGTAGTAGAATTTTCTCGTTCCAGCGGTGGGGTTGTGCTAGACAGACCCATCATACATATAAACTACAAAAACTACAACAGAATAAGTGAAAATTATTTTCTTTACAAATAACTCTCACTAAACTAACACAGCCAGTCACTCAACATGTTTGTACTCTCGGCTCATATTGACTTCATAGTCAATGATTTCTTTGCTTTTTTAAGAACTTATTTTAACATTGCACTCAAAAACAAACAAATCCACTCTAACAAAAAAAAAGTAAGTTCAAGGACCAAATTGCATTAGATTTCTTCATGTCAGGGTAGGGGTGACATGGAAGTGGCCCCCGGGTCACAAGTTTGAGACCCCTGCTTTAAATGAAACATTCAGGATGCCATTGTTTCGTCATATATATCTGTAGAGACCTTGTTTCAGTTGTGTGTGACAAATTAAGCTAGCCTTTGTCTTTTTCTTTTCAGGAGAGAGCTGACATATTAGGACAAAATAACCATAACAAAAACACCATTGTACACACAGAGAACGCACTTTATCTGCCAACATAATAAACAACATGAGTTTCCACTTTTCTCTCTATTGCAGGCCTTCTGCTTCTTGTTTTGGCAAGAAACCACAATGCTGCAGAGTTCAGGTGAAGAGAGCCCTCATCCTGCAAATGAACAGTTTAGAGTCACATACAAAAGCAAAAAAAGAGACTGTTATTGCACCCATCTTATTCATGACAGTCTGGTGCCTTGTAAACAGATCATTTCGGACTTTTAAAAGCCATGACTGACTGCACATCTGAGTGATACTGCTGAACAAGTACAAAATTGCTTTCCTTGAGTGTCATCTACTTAAATCAGAGATATCACAGAAAAATCTGATGAAGCTCTAAAAAGAGTAGAAGAACTCTAACATCAAAAGGCAGAATGAGTCCTACAAATGCTGGCAATACACGGTTAATGTTCCAAAATCATATATATATATACATATATATATAAATTACTCCTTTTTTGTAATATAAAGGCTATCACAGTCATAAATTACCTGTAACACAGCTTTTGAGTAACAAAAAATGTGCTCCATTTTGTTTCTTTCAAGATGCAGCTCTTTCTTTGAGGCTAAAACACAAAGTAAAAAGTTAGAAGTTTGTACATGATTGTTACAGATATATGAGGATGTTTAATAAAACACTTGTTTCTGTACCTGCATGAAGCTGCCTGACTTTAATAGCCAAAGCAGCAGAAGTCATCATGAAGAAAAGAGCCATGCTGATAAACATCACAGTGACAGCTTTTGTATTTCCATTACACTCTTCTGCAGTAAAGATTGAAAAGGTATTTAAATGGTATTAGAAAGTTACCCTAGCACGCCAAACTGTTTAAGTGGATGTTTATCAATTGCAAATACAAGACCAATCAGACCAGGAGTGACATGTTTAGCCGCATGTTCTCCTTAAATTGCTGGCTGTCTGAGTGGCGTCCAAAAAACGATGTGGGCTTCATAGATAATTGGGAAACGTTCCGGAGAAAACCTAGTCCACCCACCACTTTAATCACACTCTAGATCTTGTTTTAACATATGGAATAGAAACTGAACATTTAACAGTGTTTCCTGAAAACCCTCTCCTGTCTGATCATTTCCTGATAACATTTACATTTACAATAATGGATTACACAGCAGCGGAGAGTAGACTTTATCACAGCAGATGTCTTTCTGAAAGTGCTGTAACTAAGTTTAAGAATATAATCCACCCACTGTTCTCATCCTCAATGCCCTGTACCAACACAGAGCAGAGCAGCTACCTGAACGCTACTCCAAACAAGGTCAATTATCTTGTTAATAATTTTACCTCCTCACTACGTACGACTCTGGATACTGTAGCTCCTGTGAAAACTAAGGCCTCAAATCAGAAGTACCTGACTCCGTGGTATAATTCTCAAACACGTAGCCTAAAGCAGATAACTCGTAAGCTGGAGAGGAAATGGTGTGTCACAAATTTAGAAGATGATCATTTAGCCTGGAGAAATAATTTGCTGCTTTATAAGAAAGCCCTCCGCAAAGCCAGAACATCTTACTATTCATCACTGATTGAAGAAAATAAGAACAACCCCAGGTTTCTCTTCAGCACTGTAGCCAGGCTGACAAAAAGTCAGAGCTCTATTGAGCCAACCATCCCTTTAACGTTAACTAGTAATGACTTCATGAACTTATTCACAAATAAAATTTTAATCATTAGAGAAAAAATTACCCATAATCATCTCACAGATGTAATATTATCTACAGCTACTTTTAGTACCATTGATATTCATTTAGACTCTTTTTCTCCAATAATTACTTCCTCCAAACCGTCTTTTAGACCGCATTCCTACAAAACTGCTCAAAGAAGAAGAAGAAAGAAGAAAGAAGTTCATATCAAACTTCATCGAAAGAGTAGTTGTCAAACAGCTAACAGATCATCTGCAGAGGAATGGCTTATTTGAAGAGTTTCCGTCAGGTTTCAGAGCTCATCACAGCACAGAAACAGCTTTAGTGAAGGTTACAAATGATCTTCTTATGGCCTCTGACAGTGGACTCATCTCTGTGCTTGTCCTGCTAGACCTCAGTGCTGCGTTTGATACTGTTGATCATAATATCCTATTAGAGCGATTAGAACATGCTGTAGGTATTACAGGTACTGCGCTGCAGTGGTTTGTATCATATCTATCTAATAGACTCCAATTTGTGCATGTAAATGGAGAGTCCTCTTCACCCACTAAGGTCAGTTATGGTGTTCCACAGGGTTCAGTGCTAGGACCAATTCTGTTTACATTATACATGCTTCCCCTAGGCAGCATCATTAGAAAACGTAGCAAATATTTTCACTGCTATGCAGATGACACCCAACTCTATCTATCCGTGAAGCCAGATAACATGCTCTTTAATTCAGATAAAACTGAGGTTATTTTACTCAGCCCTGAAAATCTTAGAAATATGGTATCTAATCAGGTTCTTACTCTGGATGGCATTACCTATTCCTCCAGTAACACTGTGAGGAACCTTGGAGTGATTTTTGACCAGGACATGTCCTTCAATGCACATATTAAACAAATGTGTAGGACTGCCTTCTCCATTTGCACAACATCTCTAAAATTAGAAATATCCTGTCTCAGAGTGATGCTGAAAAACTAGTTCATACATTTGTTATTTCTAGGCTGGACTACTGTAATTCATTATTATCAGGATGTTCTAAAAACTTCAATTAATCCAAAATGCTGCCAGAAGTGTACTGATGGGGACTACAAAGAGAGAGCAGATTTCTCCTGTATTGGCTTCCCTTCATTGGCTCCCTGGTAAATCCAGAATTGAATTCAAAATCCTGCTCCTCACATAATAACATACTCATAAATATCTTAATGACCTTATGTACCACATCACCCTATTAGAGCATTCTTTCCTTTTTGCTAAAGCATATAGTTAGGGCTGGACCAGGTGACCCTGAATCCTTCCTTAGTTATGCTGCAATAGGCATAGGCTGCTGGGGGATTCCCATGATGCATTGAGTTTTTCCTGTTCAGTCAACTTTCTCACTCACTATGTGTCAATCCGGTCTTTAAGTCAGACGTCATTAGTCGTGCCTGGGCTCAAATTCTGCTGCAGGTCTCTAACTGTGGCATCACTGAGAGTTAAAAACTGTCTAAATCCTTTCATCTGTAATAAAATGATCACCGTTGCTGCTCTAAGTTTAACATCCAGGCATCCACGAAAACGGAGTTTAAGAAATTTAGCAGAGTTAGAAGTTAGCAGGAAGTTAGCTCGCTAGTTTGCATCTACGTGATTGCTAGCGACACAGCTATGTTAGCATAATATAAACAGTGAAGCTGGAGGATGAACGCTAACCTTTTTCCACTCGATAAAAGTTAAGGTGAGGGTTCCCGAAGGTTCGGGACAAATGCAATCGCATGGCAGGATGCTGTAAACAGACTGAACTTCAATCGGAAGAACAACTGAGATAATCTACGAACAATACGAGCTTAGTTATCAATACACTGCTGCATGGGCTGAGCTGTAGTTATATCGTAAGGTTTTAAAAACTGAGCTTTAAAATGATTAGCGATAATAAAAACTGAGAGGGACCGCCAGTGATTACTGACTGCTTTTAGGGGCTTGTTGAGATTAAATAGAACAACAAATAAAGCATTAAAACATGCAAAGAACACAAAAGCCTTATTAAACGTGGAGTCGTTTGGGCCCGGAAGCAGGATTCATTACGTCATCACTTAAAGACCGGATAGACCTCTCTGCATTGAATCATGCTTGTTATTAATCTCTCGCTCTCTTTCACAGCATGTCCTCTGTACTGTCTTCCTTCTCTCATCCCCAACCGGTCGCAGCAGATGGCCGCCCCTCCCTGAGCCTGGTTCTGCAGGAGGTTTCTTCCTGTTAAAAGGGAGTTTTTCCGTTCCCACTGTTGCCAAAGTGCTTGCTCATAGGGGATCATTTGATTGTTGGGATTTTCTCTGTATGTATTATCATAGGGTGTACCTTACAATATAAAGCGCCTTGAGGTGACTGTTGTTGTGATTTGGCTATATAAATAAAATTGATTTGAAAAATTGAATTGAATTGAATAGCTAGGATTATTTATTTCAGTTGCACATAAAAGTTTCATACATTTGGATTTGATAGTTAAAAAAAGATGTAATACACTTGGTCAATCAAAAATTAATAATGAAGTAACCTAAATTGATGTTAAATATTTTTACACAGCAAATGTATTTGAAACAAAATATGTGGGTTTATTTGGTTGATTATTGCTGTGTTTTAACACTAGAATTACTGAGCCTTTTTTCCCTGGTGCAAGTCCCTACTACTAGATTTACTGGCCTGCGCAGATTTGCGTAAATTCCCCCCGACCTTAACACCTCTTGGCACCCCGCTGAGATTTTCACAGGTCGTCAGCTCCATTGTTCTCCTGCTTTTGTTGTGCAAACACACCTCCCCAACCCCTAACCATGAGAGATTCAAGTTTTTCCTTCCCTGCAAGGCTGCTTTCCTTCCTTACCTGCCTGCATGCCTGTCCATAAACATATATACACAGAGTTGTACATATATTTATATATTTATATAGCCACACCTTATATAATATGCATAAAGTCTAGTTATACACACAGACACATCTATATCATATATACACACACACACACACACACACACACACACACACACACACACACACATATATATATATATATATATATATATATATATATATATATATATATATATATATATATATATATATATATGTGTGTGTGTGTATATATATATAGATGTGTCTGTGTGTATAACTATGTATGTGTGTGTAACTAACTATGTATGTATATATATATATATATATATATATATATATATATATATATATATATGTATATATGTATATATATATAAAATGTTTGTATAGTGCACTTTCTATACCGTGCTCTGTCCACTTTTTTGCAATGACAATGCAGATTTTCCACTTGTGGGACAAATAAATGCAGATTTGCTGTGTGTGTGTGTGTGTGTGCGCAACATTGGCATTTGTTTACTCAGATCCAAGGCAGGCCAAACCTCTGTGTTACAACCTACATACAAAAGACAGACATTCACAATATATGGGTACACAAGTCTGTTTTATTTCAAAGTGTTTCAAACTTTACAGGGTTTGCAGACCCAGTGTCCATCATCCCTGCATTTGGCACAGGTGAATTTCTTACATGTTGCACAGGTAAATCTGCTGCGATTCCTGTTGCAGCTCTCTTGCACCTGGCACTGTGTTGTCTTTACAGTCCCTGGCACAGCAGCTGCAGCAGCCTGCCTCTGTGCTAAGATTTCCTTGTGCTGCATGAATCGGCAACGAAGTTGCTGAGCTAGAAGACGCAGAAACAATCTTCTTTTGCCTGTCCACCCTGTACATGCCTTGTACAAAATGTAGGCATTCACTGCCGCCAGGTCCAGCATATTGTAGAAAACCGCTACTGGCCACCTGCGTGTTGCTGATCTTACAGAATACATCCGTGCCATTTGGTCCAACACGTCTACACCACACTGTAAAAGCACTGAAGTGGAGAATACCTCTCGCTTTGCAGTATCTTTTGCAAGTTGAGGAAGTTCACGCCGGACTTTATTCACCGTGCCCAGTAATGTTGTTTTGCGCTGCAGCAGTCTGTGCGACAGTGACAGTGAAGTAAAGAAATTGTCCGTTGTGACATTTCTCCCATCATCCAAAAACGGCTCCATCAGTTTCATGACCACGTTCTCTGCCAGCCTCTCTCCTTCTGACGACTGGGGTCCTTTCCCAAGTAAGGAGATGCACTGCAGACATATTTGGTGTCCAAATCCGTGGCCATCCAGAACTTGATCCCAAATTTGTCTGGCTTGGTTGCAATATACTGGGTGAATGGACAACGAACCTTGGTAGGGAACAGCTGTTCATCTATGGTCATGTGTTCCCCTGGGTGAAACTCTTAGCACAGTTCTCGTTGAAGCGTGTCCAGATGTCGGAGATCGCTGCAAATTTGTCTGTTTTCACCCGTTCTGCCCGCGTGTCCCTGTCATCAAATCGAAGGTGTTGCATAATTGAAATGAATCTATCTCGGGCATTGTCTCTTTGATTAGTGGCACCAGAAAACTTTCTGACCAGCAATCCACAATGGCACCAACAGGACACATGATTGCTCTTACAAACCGGATTGAAATGAATGCCATAAGTTCATGAACTTAAACCATAAAGTCTAGTTATACACACAGACACATCTATATCATATATATATATAGATAGATATGTGTGTGTGTGTGTGTGTATACATACACCAATATTTTTGAATACACGTGTCCATATTTATGTTTCCAGATTGTTTGTATAGTGCACTTTCTATACTGTGCTCTGTCCACTTTTTGCAATGACAATGCAGATTTTCCACTTGTGGGACAAATAAATGCAGATTTGCTGTGTGTGTGTGTGTGTGTGTGTGTGTGTGTGTGTGTTTGTGCAACATTGGCATTTGTTTACTTAGATCCAAGGCAGGCCAAACCTCTGTGTTACAACCTACATACAAAAGACAGACATTCACAATATATGGGTACACAAGTCTGTTTTATTTCAAAGTCTTTCAAACTTTGAAACGAACCTTGGTAGGGAACAGCTGTTCCCTACCAAGCATTTCTTGCAGCTGGCAACAACGGTCGTGCATTCAATATAGTTGTGACTTCTGCAAAAAATGTGGTCAAAATCTCATGAGTAAGTTGAAGCATTTCTATCAGGCATTTCTGAAAGTTGTAACACAGAGGTTTGGCCTGCCTTGGATCTGAGCAACTCTGAGTGAGCAAATGCAAATGTGCCAGGCCTCAAGGACAATGGGTGGTTTGCACAACAAAAGCTGTAGGAGAAACAAGCTGACGACCTGTGAAAATCTCAGCAGGGGTGCTTAACACCTCGGGACTTGCACCAGAAAATAAAAAAGCCAGTAATTCTAGGGGGTATTGGGTTTAGGGAAGTTACGCAAATTTGCGCAGGATAGTAAATCTAATGTTAAAGCATAGAAAACAGATGCTTAGTTTATCTTTAAATGGCAAATATACAACACATTGAGTTACACTGTTACACTCTTTATGATAAAATCATATAATCCAAATTTGATAGTCTAATATAAGATTTTAGATACGCTGACCTGTACAATAACTGTTGATAAAAAAAATATAACTTAATAAGTAACAAAACTAAGAATTTATTTAATATTACTTTCTACTTTTCTACGCAGCTGACGGCTGGTAACTGTGCAGGGGCAGATCTAGCAAAGTTTAGCCAGGGGGGCCGATAGGGGGCACAAAGACATACTTTTCTTTCTTATTCTCATTTAAAATGTCTAGCTTTTAATAAATAATTATCTGAATCTTACAACCAAAGTTTTGGTGCACACGCCTACAGTATGATGCACACACCTACAGTACAGCCAGGGCTAATCTAAAGAAGGGCATCGAAAAAGCCAAACACCACTACAAAAAGAAGGTAGAAGAACACTTCTCCAACTCCAACCCCCGACGCATGTGGCAAGGACTCCAGACCATTACAGACTACAGGACCACCAAACCCTCCCCCGCATCCTCTGATGTCTCCTTCCTCAATGAGCTCAACAACTTTTATGCTTGTTTTGAGCGAGGGAACCCCACAACCACAACCAAAAAAGACATGACGCCAGACCACCAACCTCTGACTCTCTCCCCCACCGATGTAGGAGCGGTGCTGAGCAGGATCAACGTCCACAAGGCTGCAGGTCCTGATGGCATACCCGGGCGTGTTCTCAGAACGTGTTCTGGGGATCTTGCAGGAGTCCTGACAGACATATTCAATCTGTCCTTGGCCCACGCTGTGGTACCGGCCTGCTTCAAATCCACCTCCATCGTCCCGATACCCAAAAACTCCAACCCATCTAGCCTCAATGACTACCGCCCAGTAGCACTCACCCCCATCATCACTAAGTGCTTAGAGCAACTGGTCTTAGCACACTTCAAATCCTGTCTCCCCCCCACCCTGGACCCCCACCAAATCGCATACCGCCAGAACAGGAGCACAGAGGATGCAGTCTCCATCGCACTGCACTCTGTCCTCTCACACCTGGACAACAACAACACCTATGCCAGAATGCTGTTTATAGACTTCAGTTCAGCATTCAATACAGTCCACCCCTCACAACTCATCAGGAAACTGACAGACCTGGGCATCAGTTCCCTCATCTGCAAATGGTCACTGGACTTCCTGACCAGCCGCCCCCAACATGTCCGACTGGATAACCGCTGCTCATCAACAATTACAATGAACACCGGTGTACCACAAGGCTGTGTGATGAGCCCCTTCCTCTACTCCCTCTTCACCCACGACTGCAGACCTGCTGATGGTTCCAACACCATCATTAAGTTTGCAGATGACACCACGGTGATTGGCCTCATCAGCGACAACGATGAGACCGCCTACAGGGAGGAGGTGGATCGTCTGGCTGAGTGGTGCGACAGAAACAACCTGCTGCTTAACACTGAGAAGACTAAGGAGCTCATCGTGGACTACAGGAGGAATGCTGACCCACATCCGCCCATCCACATTAAGGGGACGGCTGTGGAGCATGTGAACAGCTTCAAGTTCCTGGGAGTCCACTTCTCCGAGGATCTCACCTGGACAACCAACTGCTCCAAGCTGGTCAAGAAGGCTCACCAGCGCCTCTTCTTCTTGAGGACTCTGAGGAAGGACTGTTAGAGTGAATTGTTAAATGTTTGTCATTTTTATTCTTACCATTTGTACTTTAACTGTGTGTTGAAAGGAATTCTTTTGTTCTCCCCTCCCCAGATTCTCGAGGTTCTGAGTGGGGGGCTGTAGTGTTTTATCACAGGCAACATCCTTGTGAAGGTCTGTTTGATGTGGTAAAACTTCCTGCCCTTTGTATGGCTTCACTGTGTTATCTAGGGTGACCATAGATTGGGTGTGGGGAGGTTACCCTCTTTATGACCTAGGATGTTGTTCCTGCTGTGTGACCCTTTTGGTCAGCAATTCACACACACACACACACACACACACACACACTTTGCAAAACCACAGGCAAGGTACCCTTTGTGTGTATGTATACATCATATGTTAATGACCCTATGCATATTCAAGTAACCACAATAAAAGGAGTGCTATGGGGAACCTGGCTGAGAGTCTGATGGAGGTCAAGTAGGTGGAACGACACTTGGCTCCAGGCAGGCCTCCCTCATGCATGAGTAACCCAAAGAACTTTGCCTACTTGTGTCTTGCTTGCTGTGTTATTACATTGCCTTTAACGTTCCAGCGAATAGGTTTAAGCACAAGAACCTATCATTAATTGGTCCTTCGAGCCGGATCCCCGGAGTCGACATTCACCGAGGGGAGAGGAGACACGCTGAAAGACCGACGTCAGCCAGGAAGTTCCTGTGGATTAGCTGTCTGTCTTTCCTCCTCGATGAATGACGATCGGCGGGATTCGAGGCTGATATTACACGCTAAGCAACACCGAGTAAGTTTGGAGTACATCTCTATAACTGTACGTCTTCGCCGCTCAGTGGGGCGTTGTCCATGGCCGCTTAGTGGGGCTAAAATTCGCCGTCTTAGTGGGGCGATGTACAAAACCGCTCAGTGAAGTTGTTGTACAGAAGCATTAAGTCGCAGAGTTGCGCAGTTCGAACTTTTTGGTTCGCCCGTTTAGTGGGGCGAGTTCATGGAGTCCAGACTGTGCTGGACAATAGGCCTATTTTGTGTTGTTGTTGTTGTTGTGTTGAGTGTGTCTGTGTTAATGACTGCGGAGCAGGCGTGGTCTGGGACACGGTTGTTGTTGTTATCATGGGTTCCCGAGCAAGTAAGACTGCCTCACAGGGAGATGACACATTCATGCAAGAATTCACTCCCGGCAGCGCGAGCCATTTATATTCTCATAATTGTTATGAGCGTAAACTGGTCGCGGATGAGATTCAAATGTTAGAAGTTTTCAGAAAACACAGCAACCTTGAAGAGCGTGTAGAGAAGGCCAGCTCACATCAGCAGCAGTTAAGATATGCTCTGGTGAATGGCTTCCCCCCACCCCGTGCTGACACAAAAGGTTTAGATGATTTCCCTGATCAACAACGGCCTGTGCTCCAGACCATTACTTTAACCAGTTGTTAAAAGTAACCTGCATTAAGCTTAAGGTTGCTCAAATTCAATACAATGACATATGAGATGAAGTAAAATAGGCAAATATTTTACCTAATTACGTGCATAGAGGCACTTGACCTGTTTGAAAACTGTCATCCTAATATGAGCCATTGTGAGATATAGAGCACACCTGTGAAAACAACTGTTATGCTGAACCCTGCGTGAAACAGCTGAAAACTACATGATGGAGAAGCTGAGTTGAATATGAAAATGTAAGTCTTTATCACTGTGTGCGATAAAGCGTGTAGTCACTGTGTGCGACTATCCAAGTCTTTGCCACTGTGGGCAAAGCACGCAACCACTGTGTGAGGTTGCGTTGCGGTCTCTTCTGAGCTGATGAGCAGGCTACACTTTATCAGATCGGGAGCTGGCTGAGAACTCATCAAAGAGAGAGAAACAGAACTATGATACCTCGAGTATGTAGCGTATCCGTGAGTTCAGCTTCGTCTTTCAGATGCGCAGCAGTTTTCCTGGATCTTGATTCATGTGTGTAGAGTGTTCATAGCATCAGCATCATGTCTTGTTTATTTGCTTTGTTGGGTTGAAAAATAATTAAATAAACCTGTGATCATACTTATGGGTCACCATGGCACATATCATCAGCCATATGATTTATTTATGCAGATGAAAAAAGTGAGTGTGAATGTGCCTGACGTCGCAGTGTGTGTGTGCGCTGTGTAAAAGTAATTGTCTCTAATTGTGAGAGCGGTGATTCTGCAGGTCACCAGCTATTGTAAAAAAAGAAAAGAGACAAAATCTACATTGTAGATGAAAAATCATAGGAAAAAGGTTTTGTGTTTATTAGCCAAGAACAATTACAATCTCATTTTCTGCTTTTAAGAAAGGAGAGTTCTGTGTGTTGGTTAAGCAGTGATGATAATAATGGAAATGTCATAGTTTTGTCACTTTCAGATGAAAAGCAGAGCTGGATTGATTTTCCACATGCAGCAGTCGGAATAAAGTTATAGTTTGACATTATTGGAAATGTTCAGGCCAATTTCTGGCTAACTTATTTACAGCTCCATGTGTCCCTCATCCTCACAAGTGAGCTCTCACTCCTCCCTGAAGACAAGGAATGCAGTCCCAAAGAGCAATAACATGGCAGATAAAGAGACAGCAGCAAAGTCCTGAGCAAAGAGTCCCAGCAAGCAGCAGCAATGTGGACAAACAGCAGTGGAGAAGAAAAGCAAACCCATCATCCTGACTGATTGGATGAATGACACTGTGTTTCCAACAAGCTGCAAAGTCACTGTGCTTGTGAAAAGGACGTTTGAGGAGAACTGAGGAGACTGTTGAGTTTGACATTTGCCACTTTCGAGCAAGATGGCAAAAGAGACAGTGGAACACACGACAAAGCTGAAGAAGAACTGCCGGCTATTGGACTGTTGAAGTGGGAGAGGACAACAGAGTGAGAGTAAGTAAGGACACAGAGGAAAGCTGTTGTTTAATGTGGGAAATCAAAATTTGGGTTAGTAAACCTGGGGAAAAGAGAACTGACTGCTTAAGTGGAAGATTGTGAAGGAATCTGAAACACTGCGAAAAGAAACATATACAAAATCACACACACAAGCAGAACATGCATTAACCCTACTAACACAAACACAAGAGAGCCCATGAAGATTAGACAACATCTTAAGCATGTGAGTCTGTTTATCATTTTGTCCAAGTCACTTCGTGTGATGAGAAGTGATGCAAAGATCAGTGGACTCATAGCACATTGGTTACAAAATGATGATCAAATAATAGCAGAGAAGTGTGTAGGAAAGGCAGCTTTAAGAACATGCCCTGCTGGAGATGCAGCTCCAGACACATTGATTAAACCTGCCTAATAACACAAACATACATGCAATGAAAATCATCAGTGCTAAAATAATGTAAATTTAATAGACACTTGTTATCAAATGCTGAATTTATCCAATGCTGACAATTAACTAACTATGTTGCAGGACAACAGTTTAACTTTTGTGGGAAAAAAAAGATTCTGGTTTGACCAACCAGTGATCAGACAATAAATTTAGTTGTTAATATAGTAAATTGGGAGATGCTTTCTGCCTGACTGATGCAGCACAAGTAATTTACTGTATGAGGGAAATTCTATTTTTGTGATAATATTTTGAACATGCATTTCTGTTGTCCTGTCAACTTAGTGGGTTAATAGCTGATATGCAAATTAGTTGATCGTTCTTAGATTAATGAAAGGTAATGGAATTCTAGTACGAGTGAATGGGATGTGTTGGAGTGTGTTAGAGTGGAGACTCTAAAACACTGAGTTTCCTGTTGTGATGTGCGAGTGAATCCTGCACCCAGATACCAAACTCTGAATACATAACAAACTTCTTTTGTGAAATGCATGACAACATGTCACATGTTTTATGATGACAGGGAAAGAGAAAAGATGAATAAGATGGATCTGTGGCCTAAATGAGTGAAAAGCACAGTCCTGGGGATTAAATTCATAGCTAATGAGACATGAGGCTTATGTTGTGTGTTGTGCGGCTGATGGTTGGTTTGGAGTTTATCTAGCTGATGATTTTTCTTTGTTGTGAAGTTGAGCCTGCCAATTAGTATGATGGTATGATAAACCATGCTAATGGTATGATTTACCCTCCTGAGATGAGGAGCATGTGTCATGACTTAACGAGGCCTTTTTATTTTGATACTTTCACAGTGCACTGAAAGTTTTATTGATAATCTCTGTTTGAGCAGATCTGCACGATTAGAACGGAAGCGCTATACGACACGTCGTCGAGAAAATTGTTGCAAGTGAGTTTCTCCACATTAAAATGGGCTCAGGAGAAAGTCACTTATCTGGGACAATTAGAAAATAAGTCCCTGCCCAAAAAGGATTCAGCGAGATAATCCGATCTAAAAGTTCTTCTTTTCTTTTTTGAAATGACGTCATTTTGCTGAGAAGTGGAAGTGAAAATGCGACAATAATTTCCACTGTCAGCAAAGAAAGAATGAATGAATGAATGAGTGAGAGAAAATAAAACTGACTGACTGGTAAAAGCGGACAGAAGCTGACAGACTGACTGACATCACTGTGCGAAGTTAACCCCCACCTGACAAAGGTGCAGATGAATCTATGTGTGTCTCTCTTTTTTGGAGCAGAAAGAGGACAACAACATTTGAGGTTGCGTGAGCTTTGGCTATACCGATTTAACCTTTTAAATGCCACTTTCTGTGTTTGTGCATCTACCAGGGGTGTTATTCACTACCTTGTGTTGCTCACAGAGGTAACTGTGAGAAAGTGTGTATACACCTGCGCAGCGCTAACTTTTCTACAGCATTACAGTTCTTCGTGTGATTTGATCATGTGATTTATACCAGGACAGCTGGTTGATGTTTTTTACTACAGGATTTTTGGGTTTATGTGTGAAGAAAACTGTGTTTACAGGTTATGAGTTGGTGATGCTGTTACACTGTGTTGTTGGGGAAATGTAAAGGTTACTTTGATGATATGAATAACATGTGAGACATTCCCGGTGTTGAAACTAGTGTCACTTCTTTCCACGGCTATGGATGGCTAACTTTATGGTCTTTTTTGTAGCACCATGTGTGTTGCTAATGTTTGTTTTCCTAAGAGTGCATGTAGAGGATTCAGCAGAGACGGACAAGTAACATGAGAAAGCAACTAAGAGATGCAGTGTTTGTGGAATAGATTAAAATGGGCTCATTAGCTGGCCACTACTGAGCTCCTAGTGTTAAATACATGGAGTGACTTTGCTTAAGGGAAGTCACCGATTACATTAATGTTAACTGAGTACATGGGATGATCCATGTCTGAGGCAAATTATGCCAATAATTGTAGTTTACTGATTTGAGAAAACCTGCACATGATACTTGTCCTGCTGATGCTGAGTGCTTTATTACTCTAAAGATTCAATTGTTTATAAGTGTGGAGGTTGATTTCACTTCCAGATCTTGTTCTCCAGGCCATGATGGTGTGTGTGCAGGCTCCAGGCGGAGCCAGGTTTTGAGCAAACTTACTGTGCAAAACACACTAACATCTTTTACTGCAGGGTTACGGAGCTGCTCCAGAGGAGATGCCCTGATGTTGCCTGGGACATGATCTAGCTAACCTTTTTCTTTCGGACAGGAATCTAGGTTTTGATGAGTTGACTCATGGGAGTGTCCATGCGTCAAGAGGAGGGGTCCAGAATTACAGAGTTACATGAAACTATGTTTTTTATGTTTTCTAAACTATGTTTTTTATGATTTTTGTGTGATTTGTGTGATTAACAGTTCATTTACGGGTATTAAACCTATGCAAAGTGGTGCATCCATGTTCAGATGAGGCTTTGATGGTCCATAGATGAAGCTCACTGAACTAAAGAATGTGGTTCGATGATGATTGACATGCTTTCCAAGTAGGAGTTTTTCCTCCTAGCAAGGAAATACAGGTGCAGCAGTCAGAGTATTGCTGAAAGGAATCTCCTGAGAAATCTTCTGAGGCCCAGTGAGAAGCAACCCATTCCAGGCATAGCTGACAGTCCAGGCAGTGGTTGAGGTCAAAGGTCGAGCTGTTTGGGGCCCATTGGGAGATCAGATTCCACAGCCACAGCAAGAACCACGAAGCTGCGTTGGAATGAGAGCTGTGCCAAGGGGGCTTTCCAGAGGCCAACAGAGGAGATTGTGGACGACAGATGAGCACCTGAAGGATGAGGGGAGCATGCCAAGCTCAACTGACAACGCAGGGGGAGTCCAAGGATGGCATCATGATTCTGTGAAAAGCACAGGAACCAGAAGCTATGGTGGTGATGACAGCAGTTTCCTATGAACATCACCTAATGCTGTGTCACTGTACTGTGCATACGATGACACTCTGAAGACTGCTGGGATCATAACAGCAGTAAGATAACTGGATCCAACACCCTTTCCACAGAGAGAATCCTCCTGCAGAGGATGGACAATGGAGGATATGTATCCCCCACAGGACAAGGAGGCCTGAAGTGAGGTGATGGGGGTTGGTAGAGGCCATAAAACTAGAGTGTTGACGAGGTCTGCAGCTTTGAAGATGAGACCCATGTTGACAAGCAATAAAACCACCTGGTATGTTTGACTGTTTATTCTACATACATTTGGACTCTGGTCCTATGGACAGTGATGGGTACATCTGGAAGAGACAATTATGACGCCCTATAGAGCTTAAACCACTCTACAGCGAGACATGCTATTTACATGTCTTGTGGAGGAGCACCACCAAACTGGAGTGTTTTTGAAGTGTTGCTTTCTTATTTTAACTATTAAAGTAACAATTCATTTGTTTGCTTATGTATAGGATGCATTTTACCATGTATAAGATCACTGTTAACTAAAATGATTTCTGATACATTTGTTAACTATGTACTTTTACAACAATATGCAATGACTGAAATGAATGACGTGACAGAGGCCTGTGTATGAATGACGCCTGCACTGAAAATGTTAAGCAAGAGGTGCACTACTGAGAATGTACTACATAGGAATAATTTGGAGCATAAAAATTACAAAACAGGAGGGAAATGTTAGAGTGAATTGTTAAATGTTTGTCATTTTTATTCTTACCATTTGTACTTTAACTGTGTGTTGAAAGGAATTCTTTTGTTCTCCCCTCCCCAGATTCTCGAGGTTCTGAGTGGGGGGCTGTAGTGTTTTATCACAGGCAACATCCTTGTGAAGGTCTGTTTGATGTGGTAAAACTTCCTGCCCTTTGTATGGCTTCACTGTGTTATCTAGGGTGACCATAGATTGGGTGTGGGGAGGTTACCCTCTTTATGACCTAGGATGTTGTTCCTGCTGTGTGACCCTTTTGGTCAGCAATTCACACACACACACACACACACACACACACACACACACACACACACACACACACACACACACTTTGCAAAACCACAGGCAAGGTACCCTTTGTGTGTATGTATACATCATATGTTAATGACCCTATGCATATTCAAGTAACCACAATAAAAGGAGTGCTATGGGGAACCTGGCTGAGAGTCTGATGGAGGTCAAGTAGGTGGAACGACACTTGGCTCCAGGCAGGCCTCCCTCATGCATGAGTAACCCAAAGAACTTTGCCTACTTGTGTCTTGCTTGCTGTGTTATTACATTGCCTTTAACGTTCCAGCGAATAGGTTTAAGCACAAGAACCTATCAGGACCACCTGTCCTCAGACATCCTGGTGAACTTCTCGATGCACCATCGAGAGCATCCTGACCAACTGTATAACAGTCTGGTACGGGAACTGCTCTGCCTCGGACCGGAAGGCGTTGCAGAGGGTCGTGAAAACTGCCCAGCGCATCGCCGGAGCACCACTTCCTGCCATAAAGGACATCTACAGGAAGCGGTGTCTGAAAAGGGCTGGGAAAATCATCAAAGACCCCAGTCACCCATCACATAGACTCTTCACCCTCCTGCCCTCTGGGAGGCGCTACAGGAGCCTCCGGACTAAGACCACCAGGTACCGGAACAGCTTCTTCCCCACAGCTGTCAGACTCCTGAACTCTGCCTCCTGACATCTGACCCACGTTAAACTCATGGACTGAACATACACACACCCACAACCACTAGCACTTTATCACTATCACTATCACAATTATCCACATATCTCACTTATCTTAACTGCACTACTGTATAGTTCTGTGTAAATATCATTCTGTACATACGATAATTTTTAATCCTACAACTGTTTATAACTTACATAGTTCACATTTCTGTATAACTGTATATCTCAGATTTCTGTATAGTTTTTATTTCATATTTATATCCTGTTCATAGCCTGTACATAGCTTGTACTCACTACAGCCTGTACATACTTATAGTTATAGAATATTCATAACATACTTCACACCGTGTACATTATAACATACCATAATAGATCCATTTCTGTAATATACTTACATATCTATATTATTGCTAATATATATTGTAATATATCTATATCACGGCTAAAGCACTTCTGGATGGATGCAAACTGCATTTCGTTGCCCTGTACCTGTGACATGTGCAATGACAATAAAGTTGAATTCTATTCTATTCTATTCTATTCAAAGTTTTAATCTGATGTAAAATGTATAGAAGTCCATTACTGTATATAGTAACTATTAAGTCTAATATACCCTAGTAAGCTAGTACTTTTTCCTTTGGGAAGGTACCATCTGTGCAGTCTGCAATTCTGTTGAAGAAAGATGTTGAATCTCTTTAATTATTCTTGAAAAATAATTGATTTCTGTGCATTTTTTTTTAACTGCATCAAATTAAAGTTGATTACAATGATTAAGCATCATGAGGTGGGGGGTGGTTCTGTATTTTTTTTTTCTTTTGCTGGGAGTTTGCAACCCTATTACTTAGGTTGCTTAATATTTCCACTAAGTACTCTTTAAAATACCAGAATAGGGAGGATGGAGTAGGTTTAAGTTTATTAGATTGATCAGTGTTGCTGAACTATGAAATATTTTGGGTGCAGTGTATTTTTTGCATACAGGTATAACAGAATAGCTTTAGTGGGGGTTTTTTAAACTTGAGTTTGAACTTATACAAAATGCAGAAAGATGTTAAAAAAACAGTTTTATTGAAAACACACTATATCGGATTCATATCGGTATCGGCCGATATCCAAATTTATGATATCGGTATCGGTATCAGACGTAAAAAAGTGGTATTGTGCCATCTCTACCAATAACACCTGGCGCTAATTACGTATGTCTACCTATGGTCCCATAAACACACCATACTGTAAAACACATTAACCCCTAGGAGCACATATAACGTAACAACACAAAAGTGGCTCCTACATCAGTTTTCTTGTTCCAGTTGTCTTGTTAAATATTCATTAAATATTTTATGTTTTATTTTCAAAGGTGATATATAAATACATTTTACTAGATCCTTTTTTTTTACTCATCCATGTATGTGTTACTGTGAATGTGTTTCTAATTTTTACTTCTTTGAAATTTGAGTAAATAAAGTGCAAAGGCATATTAATCCACTTGTATTACTTTAGGAATGAAAATTATGCTACAAAACAGTTCACAGTTTACTACAGTAAAGTGACAAAAGAAAAACATTTTAGAGAGATAAAATTAACCATACCTTTACTGAGTTTCACTTCAACATTGGGTTCACCATTTCCTGTAGGCATGGTATAACTTTATACATAACAATGTGATGATAAATCATGTGCAAGAAATAAGCCTTTACCCCACAAGCTTACCTTGAATTCTTAACTGTACTGCATCCGAAATAACTGTGTGTTTATTTGTGTAAAATCCACAGAAATACAGCCCAACATCAGATAAATTCACTTGCTTGATTTGAAGAAAGACAAAGGTGATGTTGGAACTCATAATAAATTTTCCATTTTGAAATCCATCACAGAACGATGCTGAGCCATGAGATCCAAACATAGAAGAGACACAAGTGGGCTTAGTTTGGTTGACCACTTTAAACCAGTCTGCCTGTGTCTGATGGTTGGAGGTGTTGGTGCACTGCAGTGTCACTTCTTCACCGGGCTGGACCTCCACAGTCTGAAACCCAGAACCTAAGACAGAGATCCAGCCTGAAACAAACACCACAGACAAATTAGTATTGGTACAACAGAATTAAATTAACTGTAATCATTTTCACAGGGTTCCAAAAATATTTAAATTCTGGTAGGATCCATATCTCGGACTGAGAATCGATAGATGCCAGTACTTACAGTGAATACAGAAAAACAACGCTGTTATCACGGTGAAGCTCCCCATTGTATGCTTAATCCAGTTGCTACTCGGACATTTAGTAAACCTCACAGCTATTACAAAGGCTTTTAGAGGGCGAGGTGTTTCTAGTTTTTCATCCTGTCAGTGACCTGCTAACACATTGCAGTACCTTGTCTTAAAAATCATCAAGCCACTTCCTCTTGGTGGTGACGTGCTATTGGATCACAGTGTTGTCATATCACTTCCTTTGCTACATACAGTGGTGTTTTTTCTAATCTGTGTAGCGCATTTAGTTACAAACCTTTACATAACAATTTAGTAACAATGTTTATTTACTCCTTGGCCTCCTTTATTAATAATGATACCTGTAATAAATTTAGTCTGGTTGTACCTTTGGAGATCACACTCAGTTAACTTAAGACCCAGCTCTGCACGCTTGACAACCCTGTAACCAGCCAGGCCCCTGTGATTGGTGCAGGTGAAGGAAGCTAAGGCACTGTTAGGTATTCTCCACCAGGTTATGTGTGGGCCTGGACCTTCTCTCTGTATGTTGCTGAATTGTTGTTGATTATCATCTCTGACATGGATATGTTATCTGCTAACTTATATATGAAATTTGTGCTACGAATGGGATTGTAGTCATGTGTGAAAACTGAACTAAGACTAAGAGTCGACTGAGACCACAGCCCTGAAGGGTGCCAGTGTTAAGGATGGTATGACTGAAGACAAGCGACTGAAGTAAAATAGCATTATTTCATTCATTTTTTGCTAAAAAAAGAAGAAGAGGGTTTTGTTGCTCTGTACAAAGTATTATAAAGCATCCCTAAAGCTAAGAAGCCCATAAAGCCAGGACAGCTTACTGTTGAATAAAATAAGAATTACTGAAGAAAGTAAGAACTCCAGGTTTCATTTCAGCACTGTGTGAAGACTCAGAGTCAGAGCTCTGTTGAACCAAGTATTCCTTTAACATGAACCTTAAAAGCCAAATACTACTAGCCCTCAAGGTAGCTGTAAATAAATCATTACCTAACGCATCACTTGATCTAGCTTTTATTCTTTCTGTCCTGCCACTCCTGCATCCACATCAGTCATATTTCTGTGAAAGAAAGGATGGACAAAATGCTGGAAAGAAGACCAAGAGTGTCCAGTTCTTTTCCGTCTTCATCTACTGCTGCCGACAGAGTACGGGCAAAAACAGAAGCTGCACGTGTCGAGCTGTCCTTTGTAGCTGAGCAATAACTTACTGACAAGGTGACAGTGAACTTTCTTAAAACTACATATATATATATATATATATATATATATATATATATATATATATATATATATATATATATGTATATGTATACTGTTGTAGTAGCCACTGTTGTAATAGGGCATTAATGAAATTGCATGTGTGGGGGCTCCCAGCCAGAGTCGTATGGCCTTCACGCAGGTAAGGCACATTTCCTGTACCTCCTCTCCCTGTACTAAATTATAATTTTAAATTTGGTGTATTTTGTTTTATTAAGCATTAGTTCTGAGGGCTAAAGATCCCCAAAGTGCTTTTGATTTCTTTGAACAACAAAAATAGTAACCAACAGCCTTTTACCACCCATTTATGTTTTTTAGTGGGGATTTAAATATTAAAAGTGATTATCAGTAGTTTATTTTTGAGTATCCTTTGCTTCATATTTGTCTCAGTCTTAACCCACTATTACATTTGATTTTGATGTTGCTGTTGAGAGAAACCACACCATTGTTTGATATTTCTATGTTTTTTATATACTGTGGCCCACACTGGGATGAAGAGAGGTCTGCTGTTGTGTGTGTCCACTGATTTTACTGCTGCATTTTGTCTTTTGTAAAATAAAGCCATATTTTGCAACCAGTCCCTTTTTGTCATCACAAGGCAGTCTACCATTTGAAATCTGCTACACAAGCAGAAAGATAACATCCTGAAACAGGATGAACAGCTTAAAAGGAAAGCAGATCTGGATGCAAATCTATACATACTCAAATCACAGAAAGCAGCTGCAGCTGCATTAGCTGAGGCTCAAGCTTGGGAAATTTCTGCGCAAGAAAGTGAACATCCAAAACAGCCCCAGCTGGACAACATGCAGCAACCCAACCCAACAGAACATGTGCAAGAGTGTATATGGCAACAATCAGTACTCAATAATGATCTGCAGACTCCACAATTGGGCAGCCACTGCCATCAGGGCAACAGCAAAAGCTTGCAAAGAACCAAGTATCTGTCAGCCCAGTATGACCAACAACCAAGAGTTCACTCCTTTGCCAGTCATCTGTGTTTTGAACCCAAAGAGAGAGTCTTGCAACTGGAGTTATGGTGAACAACCAGCAAATAATGATCGATTTCACCATCATCAGTCCAAGATTTGGGCACCCATACATGTAAGGGGTAGACATGCTGACTCTTCAGATCTAACAGAATATCTGATATGAAAGGGAAATGAGCTCCACTCCAGCATCTGCCCCACTTCCTTCTTCCACTTTATTGTACGATGCCAGTATGTCTTAGCATGTGATTATCCAGATGGGCTCTTAGAGCTGATCATTCACAAATGACACATTGCTATATGGTAGGGGAGTTAGTTTTACAACATGCATTCAGACAACACGAGTGGTAATTTGAGTTGCCTTTCTGCCACTTTGGTACTTTGTAGTTTTTGACAAAGGAACCTACCAGTTAAAAAACAGGCTGTTAAAAAATGTAGAAAAAAAAAACAATTGTGTGCAAATAGTACAAGATGTGTTGTTTGTGGTTTTAAAGGCTAGTCTTTCTGTGGCTTTTTATTTGGCTTATACACAGAGCCACTGCAGTGGAAAAAGACAGGGGGAGGTGCATAAAACTTGCCAAGCTTTGCACATAGAACATGGTCAGGGAAGAAAGCTGCCCATATAAACACTGGCTGTGTCTTTATTTGCCCCTTTTGTCAGTATACAATAGAGGCAACTAAAAAAGTGACAATTTCAACATATCTAGTTAAAGAACACATCTAAAAACATATGAAGGGATATACCCGCACAAAATAATTCTAGCAAAAACACTGTTGCCACAGAATTTATTGTTTTATCATTTACATCAAAAATGAAACAACAGCGTTCTTTTTAGCCTCCTAGGACCTGAACTGACCTGATATTTGGACATATTGGGAACCGATGGAAAACAAAGAATCACCAGATTTTTTTTGCCTATTTTTGTTTCTAAGAAATATGAGAGCCACATATGAAGACATTCATTTTAAATTTGGATAAAACAGAGGCAGTATAATGTCCTCATAAGTGTCTAGACAACCCAAAATGTGATGTCCACACATGTGGACGCCAGGTCCTTGGAGGTTAATGTAGCATTATTCTCGGTGTTGAAATCAATAGTTATTTGATGTTTGTGGTGAGTGAAAAGTCTTTCTCTGGCAGTGACTTTATTCATCAGTCACAGTTTTTTTTCATCAAAGCATACATATTTATATATATATTTTTTCCTTAACTGTCTACAAGTACAAAGGCTGATGCGAACTAGTAAAAAGCAGAAAGTCAAATTTCACTAACTGTAGAGGCCTTGTGAGTTCAGCTGTGCTCAGACCACACTGTGAAGTCTCTTCCTGTGAAGTGATCAGTATCTCACTCATGCCTCCCTCCCCCTGAAGACCACCTGACTCCCCCTATGAGTAACTTTGTGTGCCCTCGTTTTATTGAGATAAAGACAAATTAAGGCAGAAAAATGTTTAGTCCAGGGTTATAAAGACTAAACCACTAAATATGCTGTTGCATCATGAACACAGAGAATCAGCTCTATGCACTGGCAGCATAAACAACATGAGTTTCCACTTGTGTCTCTTTTGCAGGCCTTCTGCTTCTTAGTGTTTGTGGGTGGAGTCTCAACACTGCAGAGTTCAGGTCAACAGAGTCCACATTCTGTAGGTGAAAAATTTACAGTCACATACCAAAACAGCCACAGAGTCAGTACTTTCACTATCCTTGACTGTGACAGTCTTAGTATATGCTAGAGTATTCTAGGCTAGACTCCAAAAAAGACAGAAAGAGAGTCAAATGATTTTGGTTTTAAGTGTACCTCTGAGTGATACACTACCAAATAAGTGTGGGATTCATTCATTACATTCGTTTGAAACCTTCAGATAGAGATAATAGGGATTGGGACTATCAACTTTGTTTTACAATAACTCCAGGTTTCTACTTCAGACTTGTCCACTCATGCTAAATGTGGTGTTTGAGGTACAATATTTTCTTCACAAAATGGACCCAGGGCTACCTGCTTCTTAGTGGTTGGTAGATATCTTCAGAATAGAAGAAATGTAACATAAAAATAAGATAAGAGAGCTTTTCTTCAATTCTTTTCCAGCCCTTATCCTATTCAGGGTTATAGAGCACCTGGAATCTATCCCAGTTATCACTAGACAAGATCTGGCTAGGCTTTCCTTTCATACATAGAAAGAGCCCAACCACTGGATTCAAACACTTCATTATGTGAATTTATGACTATATGATATATACAATTCATGCTGCTGTAACTTTACAACAGAGCGTCCTTTCGTGGTCAACAAGGAGCAATGCAATAAGCTGCACGTGTGAAATAAATGTATCTCCAAAGTGCAACTTTTTCATTTAGTGAAAAAGTTGCACCTAATTTGCAACCTAATTTGAGGTGACCATTGTTTTGATTTGCTGCTATATAACTAAAACTGAACAAAATAAAACATGTAAGAGATTTCAAGCAAAAAGTTTCCAAGCACCATAGTGCTCCAGCAGGGTACAAAGAGCCGTGATAATGATAATTCCAGCCCATTCACACTCAATACGCTCTTTGGATCACCTTCTCTAACATCGTCAATGCTGCTCTGCACTGACCTTAGTAGCTTCCCTGGGATATTTGAAGACTTTGAAGTGATTATGATTATTTCTTACACGGCATCATAATCACAAGTGATCTATTCTTAGCTTTTTTAGTAAATGTAATTTGCATTTTTTTTAAAGCATCACCTTGTTCCTGGGAGTATGCTGTTCTTTGTCCACTGCTGAAAGATAATATAAAAAGTTAAATTTTGAGTGTTAAAACTCATTGTATCACATGTAATAACTCTTAATAAATCACGTGTTGTATGTACCTGAAAAAAGCGGCACAATCTTAACAGCCAAACCAACGACAGCCATCACAAAGAAAACAGCCAGTGTGGCAAAGACCACAGGCACAAGGCTGGACTCTGCAACAGCAAACAGCATTGACTGATAAAATATATTGTTAAAATGCTATAATATATATAATAACTTGTATTTGCAAAAGACTGTTTAATGTGCTTTCATGCAAAAAGCCACATTTACTAATTTAAATACAAATCCATACACTGAAAAATAACAAAACAGGAAATGCCTTAAAAAAATAGATTAGATAGTTTTAATGTAATCAAAATATCAAAACTGATGTGGTTATTTATTAGTCCAAACCTAACAGGTAAAACAAACGTTATTACATATTTAAAACACTTGGGTTTATTTGTTTAAGATAAGATACCTTTATTAGTCCCACAAGGGGAAATTTCATGTTAAGGCTGCCGACCTATTGCACGCAATGGCGGCACCATCTTACCCTCCGACCATACATACATTACACAAAAACATCACACGGGGAAGACAGGTCACAGAGGTATAACAATGGAAAATGCACCACATGAGGAAAGATAAGGAGAAAAAAATAACTCCCCCCAGACTGAGCTCCAACAGGGAGATCAGTTTGAGAACAGAAACACAACACCTCTGCACATAGCACATGAAAAAAACTCTTAATACACCAAAGAAACACATGACAAGCAACAGTTTAGTTCATGATTTATTATTATTAGTAATGGTTATGGTTATGAATATTCATACTGAGTACACTGAATACTATATGTAAAAACTTCCATTAATTTGCATTATTTTTGTTTATGTCTTTAATTAAAAAACAAACAAACTGTAAGTAATGACCAAAATCAAAGTCACTCTCACTGTAAAGCAACCATAAATGTAATTTTACTTTGTATTATGACTATTACAAATATAGCAAATTAAAATTAATGTAAACTGAAATTTAAGAGCACTCTCTTGGGCCTCTTACACTTTCAGCAGACAGCTGATACTCCACAGGGACTTCTGCTGGCTCCCTTTCGAATTGTTACAAATAATTTTAAAGCGCATTAATTTCTCTGTCAAAACACTTGAACCTATAAACTGAAGTTTATTATAGCTGTGTTATTGTGTATTATCTTATGATGTTGATTAATAATATTATTAGCGATGATTAGATGCTTATTTATGTAAAGTTCAAAGAAACACAGGCAGAAACACAGGCAATCCATGTGCATGAAATGAAAGAAAGAAAAAAAAAGTTATTCTGGAAGTCATTTCAAATATAATTAAAAATCTAAACCTAACTTTTAAGAGAAAGGAAAAGATGCTTACTGTCCACTCCATTCACTTGATCATTAAATTCCACTCCATCATTTGTTTCATCCGTATCTGTGAAGAACCAAAGCCATTAAATTATTTTTATGCATAATAATATCCTGTTACTCTTTCAGCTCATTTCATGCTACTGTAAAAATAAAATTGATGAGAAAAACTAAACATTACACAAACACATAGAAACATATAAATAGATCATTAACTCCAATCTTACCTTGAATTCTTAACTCGACTGCATTAGAAATGACTGTATGTCCGTTGATGTAAAATCCACAGAAATACAGCCCAGCATCAGATAAATCCACTCGCTTGATTTGAAGGAAGACAAAAGAGACGTTGGAACTCATATTAAAATTTCTGTTTCTAAATCCATGACAGAACGAAGCTTCGCTGTCAGATCCATACATAGAAGAAACACAGCTGGGCTTAGTTTTATTGACCACTCTGAACCAGTCTGTCTGCGTTGGATAGGCGGAAATGTTGGAACACTGCAGTGTGACCTCTTGCTGGACCTCCACAGTCTGAAACTCAGAACCTGAGACAGAGATCCAGCCTGAAATCAAAGAGCACAAAATTTATTTCTGTTTCTACAGTGTTGAAGTTATTGTGACTGGTCAATTAGTTGTGTTTAATGACAATCGTTTAACAATTTACAAAGTAACAAGAAGCCAATACTTACCGAGGCAGCCAAACAAAGTTGTTATCAAGACAAAGCTCTTCATCATGCGTTTAATCCTGTCACTGCTTTGATAGTTTCTAACACAGCTCTTATAAAAGGGTTCAGAGGGGCGGAGTGTTTCTTTTCTTCTTCATCCCACCAATGACCTGCAAACATTTTCACTTTTGTCCCTCGTTCAACAGGTTCTTTTTAGGGTCTTCCAGCTGTGTGGTGCATGTGAAACCTGATATCTAGTTGTAGTTACCTGTGACACTAAACAGGAAAGCAGACAGATGATTTTTATTACTCTATTTACAATACTGGAGAACTTCTAACATAGGGTAGTAGCTGGATTTTGTCACAGCACTTGATTGTAAATAACTGGTGCAAATTGATGTTTACAAGCTCATTATCTTGTGCAGAGAAACACAGTTGTGAGCTACCCCTGTGTCTGTATTGTCCTTATACAATTATTGGTTTGCCATACACCTTTAAATTTTTCTAACCTGCCACTCATCTTGCATTTGTAACAGTAAGGTGGTCTTTACTGATATTTCAATGGGCCCAGAGAATCTCAGATTATGCAGAACAAAACTGCAATCTTGGAAAGATTAAACTTTTTTGAGAAAACTTTGAAAAACCTCAGAAATGTATTTGTTTCTTTGAACTTCTTCTTTTTTGAACATCTACATCATTTTGTGATTAAACAAGAGTTTCAGACAGCTGACAAGGTTCTTGCCTTATTGGTATTATCTGATACACCTTATCTACAACTCTGCTAGACTTGCCTATAGAAAGTCCTCAGACAGCAGGCTGAAACCAACCATGTTAACAGCAATCCTCACAAGAAACACACAAAACATGCTGAAATTTTATCGCTCCTGCAGAGCCAATACTGAGTCAACTTCAATACCTTGACTCAGCTGTAATTCAGACTGAAACAGTTAAGCATAACCAGTTATCCACAAATTAATTTATTTCCTGAATTCCAAATTGAACTTACCAGCATCCATACCAGCATGATTTTGAGAGGTTAAAGTTCCTCCTTGTTTTGCTCCCAATGCTCAGTTCCATTGACAATTGATGTCAGTGTTGTAGGGACATGCACAGTGCTCTTGAGCATGCTCAAAAAGTAGACCACCCAGTTGCTTATTTTTCTCACAAACAAATAACCAACATGTCAAATAATCTACTACTGACAGCAAGACAAGACTCAGTTTCATGATGTCAGAGAAAAAAAACTCAGTAAATGATTCTTAAAATCAGGAACGTGTTCATGCTTTAGCAAAATCTGTTCTTGCTGTTTAATTTTTAACAAAAGACATCATGTTTGTGTGAATTTTAAAAAGCTTGTGCAGTGTAATGGTCTGTGATGCGATTGAGAATGCCAGATGAGACTGATGGAAGGAAATGTTATTCTTTGCTCATACCTCAAGGCACTGACTTATTGTATTGTTAAACAATTAAGATGTCGACACACAGCAGCTGGTTTAAATAGATCATAATTCTGTTGCTTTTATGCTGTTCAAGAAACTCCAACTTTAGATTTTCAATGCAGTTCTGCTCAGATCACACTGTGCTGTCTCTTCCTTACTACCTGACTCCTTCCTCAGCAGACATTTAGACTCTCCCTTTCACATTTTCACTGTCATCAGTGTCATTTCTGACTTCTCTATATTTACATTTCAATACCTGTTTTTCTTCTCAGACAAAAGGTAGACAAAGAGAAATAAAGCAATGGAGGAAAAGTTTGAAAAAAGTTTTTATTTTCCAAGGACTCAAAAGAATATATATCAGCATGTCTATTCCTCTCCTCCCAGAACAGACAATGAGACATTCCTCATAAGAAAAGTTCATAATCAGCATCAGATCATCAACTTTCCCATCATCAACACACTTAAAAGAAAAGATGCACAATAAAAAAGACAGAGGCACAAAAGTAAAGATACAAAGACAACTTCAATGCAAATTTTGTTATTTTTATTTTTTGCCACATCATCCACAACACATACACAAAACTACATCAGTGGGTTAGTATCATAAAGCATGAGCTCCACCTCTTTGTCTACCGTGTTGCAGCATACACAACATGAGACTCCAGCTCTCTGTGTGTCGCAGGCCTGCGACTTCTTTTGAGTTTTGTCTGGAAACTCATAGCTGCGTAGTTCAGGTCATCTGAGCTCTTATTCTGAAATTCAAAATATTTAGTTACAGCTCAGTTAAATAAAATCTGAAATAGTGGATTTGTGGGTTATATGACGAAGGATTTCATATAAAGTGACATTTTAAGAGTTTTAAAGTAAAATATGAAAACAAGATGAATAATGACACTTGGATTCCAAATAATGGGTTTAAATACTGTTTTAATTTGAAGGCTTTATGTACAGCGCTTTTCTACTCTACTGAGCATTTTAAACAATTTGTATCATCCACACTAGCACTTTTCTCTATGCCTTTCTATGTAACACTCCATTGAACACACTAGAGTGCAACTTGGGATACTTGGCATGCAGACGCGAGCAGCCGGGCATCAAACTACCAACCTTCTTGCTAGTAGATGGCCTTCTCCTAAACTACGGCCACCATAAATTATACTTTTTCAAATTCAGCTATTATTTTTATGTTATCACTGAGTCTTTTCCCTGCGTGCATGTTTTGATTATTCACGTACTTTTCAGCTGTGAATGAAATGATAGGACAACATTGCTTGCTTGCCTGAAAAACATGTTCAGGCTGATATAATTCACAGAATAATTACAAGGTTAAATGAATCTTTTCAGTCATGACATACAATTTACACAGTGTGAGTAAAAACACATTTACCTTGATGTTTCCTGGTTGGGGATCTGGAGTTAAATTGAAAATATAAAAGTGTGTTTAGTTTATTTTTAGCAACCATAGAAATTGTCTTTGAAAAGAAACTTTACCTGTTTGAGGTGTTCTGATTTTTAAAACCAGAATGATGACCAGTATAATGAGTAAACCAGTCAGACCACCTGGGATGATGTTCATCAGGTGTATCATTCTATCAGACTCTGCAAAAAGAGTTACACTGAAACATTTCAGGCTGTGCACTTCAGGTATAATACTGACAATAGTTAAATAACTACGATCACAATAAAAATCTAATTTTTTAGAGACAGGAAAATAATCTTACTTTCAGTCTTAAAATCTTCATCATTCGTTTCACCACCTGTAAAGAAACATGGGTATTATAATAGTTTTTGACTTCCAGTTCTTATTGAAAGTCTCATCAGGCTGTTCTGCCACTAAAGAAAGCTTACCTTCAAATCTTAACTCTACTGCATTGGAAATAATAATATGCACATCCACGTAAAATCCACAGAAATACAGCCCAACATCAGATAAACTCACTTCTGTGATTTTAAGAAAGACAGAAGTGACATTGGAACTCATATTAAATTTTCCATTTTGAAATCCGTTACAGAAAGAGGCTTGGCCATGAGATCCAAACATGGAGGAGATACAGCTAGTTTTAGTCGCGTTGACCACTCTGAACCACTCTGTATGTGTTTGACTTCTGGAAATGTTGGAGCACTGCAGTGTGACGTCTTCACCAGGCTGGACTGTCACAGTGTGAACCTCAGAGCCAGAGATAAAGGTCCATCCTGAATCAAACAACAAAGACAAAATGAGATTCAACTCGAAATGTACGGTACAACAGACCCAATAACAGGGTGACAACTTTTTATTCAGTTTAATTACATCACTGCTTTCTAACAATCAAATTTAAATTTTGTTGGGCTCCTCGTTCCATTACTTATTTTAAGGTGATAGTAGTAATGTGCCAGTACTTACTGAGGCTGCAGAAAAACAAAGCTGTTATCAAGACGAAGCTCCTCATCGTGTGTTTAATCCTGTCTCTGCTCGGACAGTTAGTGAACCACGCAGCTCTTATAAAGGGGTTTAGAGGGGCGGGGTGATTTTTTTTTTTTCATTTTGTCAGTGACCTGCCAAAGCAATGCAATGCATTTGTAGATATTTTAGCTTTATTCACTGTGAGATAACACAAAGGTTACATTTTTATTTAAGATTTCTGGGCTATGAGACTCACAGACTTATAATTCCATGTTACATCCACTTCAGAATATAGTAAACAGAGTCAAACAATGAGTCACTTATCAATGAGCCTCCTCAAAAACTCAAAATATTCTATTTTACTCCCTAAAAGTCTGGTGTGATACATAAAAGAAAGGAAAGGGGGGATTTACAGAGGTCTGCCCCCTTTTTTTTGGCAGTTATCCAAGGATACCATTTAGATTTGTTCATAGAGATGAGATAAGGAAATAACTTTATATCCTAAAGTTGTAAAATTGTTTAAAGTCTTACTGTTTTCTTGTTGATTCTTGTGCTCATTCTTGACATAACACCATCTAACATTTTTAGATTTCTGTATGAAATTCAGCCTCTTTTTCAGACTTTTTAAACTGCTTTTCTGATTACATGTAAAGCTGGTGTGGAAACTTGAGTTATAGTTACATTTACTTGTTTATGTAAAAATAAACAGCAAAAGATACGTTTTTGGGCTTTCTATTTAATGGTTATAAATGTTATATATAGGAAGGTCTTTATTCTGTTGAAAGTGGCACATTGCTCTTTCTAAACTTCATTATTTTATGTACACTTTCATGGTCTATAAATGTTTAACTGAGATGAAAATCAAAGAGTGAGTTTAAAGATATGTGTGGTCAGACCCATGATTACTAAAAATTAACTGCATGTACATGTCACCATTGTGTTGTCACCAATGGTGACCACTAGTTTCTGGACTCAGTAAATGATTTTGGTCACAGTCATGTTGTTTTAATTCTAGCTGGATGTTACTGTATTTAAAAGAGAGGTTGGAGTTCTAAGTTCATCAGCTAATATTCTGAAGCTTGGTAAGCATGCTGCATGAAGACATGTTGGAATGTAGACATGTAAATATGCTGACTGACAATTAAAAGAACATCAATTTTGAGTTAAAGCCCTAAAATAATTCAAATAATTGAGTTACTAACAAAAAAATCACTCACTGCTCTTACAAAGGACAATAACCAGCCTACTCCTACTCCCTGGCAGTTCCAAGCCCAGACTGGTAGGATTGTGTCAGAATGCTTTACCAAATCATATTTGCAGCTCATCAAGAATGAAATTTCAGTATTAGATATTTGGGTCTAAGTTAACAACAACAACCACCTCTAGTGCTGTTGCCCAACAGGATGCAAGTGGAAACTGTGCTACAGTTGCCCAAAGACAAAAGAAGAAGAAAGGGGGATGCCCTGCTAGGAGGCAGCAGGAGAGAAGAGAAGGCAGGAGTGTGGAGGTGAGAGTAAGGAGTTTAACGCCTGATCCCTGTTTCAATCCAGGGGGTCAATGTTGACATGGTGGAGGACTATAAATACCTCGGAGTATACATTGACAATAAACTGGACTGGGCTAAAAACACAGGAAAGGCCAGAGCCGACTCTATTTTCTGAGGCAGCTGAGGTCCTTCAACATCTGCTGGACAATGCTAAGGATTTTCTACGAGTCTGTTGTGGCCAGTGCAATCCTCTACGGTGTTGCATGCTGGGGCAGCAGGTTGAAGGTTGCTGATGCTAACAGACTCAATAAACTGATGTGCAAGGCCAGCAATGTTGTGGGGATGGAGCTGGACTCTCTTAGGGTGGTGATGGAGAGGCGAATGTTATCCAGGATAAAGACAATGTTGGATAATTCCTCCTGTCCACTCCATGATGTGCTGGCTAGCCACAGTAGCACGTTCAGTGAGAGACTGAGATTCTTGTGTCATTCAGTGAAATCATTCCTGCCTGTGGCCATCTCCCTGTACAACTCATCCACCTAACGCACTGTATACTGCTATAGCTACACCTTTTTTGCACATGCTGTTCTTTCTTATTCAGATATTTAAGTGACTTACAGTCAAGCCCATAATTATTCATTCCCCTGGCAAATTTTGACTTAAAGTTACTTTTATTCAACCAGCAAGTTATTTTTTGACTGGAAATGACACAGGCATCTCCCAAAAGATAATAAGATGATGTACAAGAGGCATCATTGTGGAAAAAAAATATTTCTCAGCTTTTTAGTGCTATTTCTTACTTGTTGTGTCGTGTGTTTTTGTTACTGTTTGTACTGGAGCACTGTAACCAATATAATTTCCCCTAGGGATCAATAAAGTATTCTGATTCGGATTTAAATGTAGGGCCTATGACTGGTAAATGGAGAGAACTTACGGTTAGGTAATTTGCCAAGGTAATTTGGCACGAAGACTAGGGGGAGCCAGCAATTGAACTACCAACCTACCAATCAGTAGATGATCTGCTCTGCCTCCTGAGCTACAGCCACCTGTCAGTATACTGCCTGTGCATGAGACCAGGTGTGAAGCAAGGCCAGGAACACTGGAGGTGGGTTTAATCTGTTCTACCATTGTGTAGATATAAAGAGAAATGGAGTAATGGTAATCTTTAAGAAAGAATATGTGACTAGTGTTGTGGAGAATGTCAGACAGGATCATGAGTTTGAAAAGGGTTGATGTTGAATCTTGTCAGTGTGTCCTACAGGTTAGATGCCAATTCTTGTGATTATTTAAATGAAATTGAATTGAATTGAATAACATAGCTATCTATGCTTTAATCACATGCAAACTGGACAACTGCTGCTTCTGTATATATGTTGTCTTGGGTAAGGCATTATCAGGATTGGAGCTGATGTTGCTCCACCATCTCCTGACTGGTAGACAAAAACATTGTTGGCAATGTTACACTGGCTGCCTTATGAAGTTATTTTCAAAAACTCCTACTTGTGAATAATAATTCAAAAGTCACCGGTCATCAGCTTCTTAAGTTTGCCTCATAGCTGTGTCTTACTGTGAACAGCAGAAGTTGAATATGTTAATTTATTGTCTTTATTGATTTTATAGCTTGTTGTGTTTTTATTGCTGTGTCTTATTCTATGGATTGTACAATACAATAATAACGTCCATCTATAGCTTAACTAACAGAGCTCACTGCTAAATGGAGTCATTGGTTCCACACAATAAAGGGCGGTATGATGGGGATGCCACACCCCCACACAGGCACCTCCCACAGTAGACCAGATAGTGTAGTTAGGGTCACGACATGTGTTCGGAGAACCTGAGTTGTTATTTCAGTTCTGTCACCTCAAGCTAGTCTGGCACTAATAATAACTGTGACAAGGAGTACTGCTGCTTACGCACGTTTTATGTTATGAAGTTGTTTTTAATTTCTAAAACCCTATCAGTTAATCCATTTGAAAACAGTGAAACCAGGTTCTGCTCGTGGTTAAAGTCACACCTTTGTTCATTCTTCTGTTGCAGGCAAAAAAAAAAAGGAGAACGAAAGCAACGCATTTCTGTGAAAACAGCAAAGCATTTGTTGCGTGTGGTTTTAAAGGCTAGTGTCTGTGTGGTTTTCAGTTCATCTGATACACAGTGCTGTCACCGCAGTGGAAAATAACAGGGGGAGATGCATGAGATTTGTTACACCCCAGAATGTACACAAGAACATGGTCAAGCAAGAAAGCTGCCCATATACACACTGACTGTGTCAGGGTGTAATAGAGGAAAATGAAAACTTAATTAAAATTGACAAAGTTAAAATAAATTTAGATGGCGTCAATTTAGTACAACTTATGTAGTAGTAATGTTGTATTAAATTTGTGGTTTCATTGTTTCTATCAGCAAAGAGAAAACTGTTGCAAGATTGTCTGTGTTTCTTATTCATTTGTAGTCTTGAAATCAGCAAATTCTTACTGTTCCAGAGATTTTATTCATGACTCATACACTGTTTTTCATCAAAGCTTGCAGGATCAAAAAATATATTTTCAATTACATTTCATTATAAAACATATTACTGTCTTGGAATATTTTTCTAAAGTCTGTGAAAATACAAAGCCTGATGTTATCTAGTTAAAAGCAAGTAGCTCAAGTTTCAATGCCTCTTCTTTGCTGTGAACTATTACTGACTGTAGAGGCCTTGTGAGTTCAGCTGTGCTCAGACCACACTGTGAACTTCCTGTGGAGTGATCAGTATCTCGCTCATGCCTCCTTCCCCTGAAGACCACTTGACTCTTCCTATTAGTAACTTTATATGCCCTCGTTTTATTGAGATAAAGACAAATTAAGGCAGAAAAAACAGACATAAAAATGTTTATTCCAGGGTTATAAAGACTAAACCACTAAACATGTTTTCCCATCATGAACACAGAGAACCAGCTCTATGCACTGGCAGCATAAACAACATGAGTTTCCACTTGTGTCTCTATTGCAGGCCTTCTGCTTCTTGGTGTTTGTGGGTGGAGTCTCAACACTGCAGAGTTCAGGTCAACAGAGTCCACATTCTGTAGGTGAAAAATTGACAGTCACAGACCAAAACAACCACAGAGTCAGTACTTTCAGTATTTTTGACCATGTCAGTCTGATAGCATATGAGAGATATTTGGACTTGGCTTCAAAAAGAGTAGGGTGAAAACCAGTTGATGTTAGATTTCAGATGCTTGTGATTTAGAGAGCATCTGAAATCTATCACAGGTGTCAGTGGTCTACAGGCTAGGTAGAACCTGACCAGGCTTTCATATGTAGAAGTGGCCCAGCCAGGCAGGAGAATCAAACCTCACATTTGAGCTGCAAAAGTTTAACCATGATACATGAGGTTACTCAGTGTGACTGTATTACAGTCTAATGAAGACAATGCAGAAACCACATTAGTCTGTGCCCAGATCAAAGTCAAATTAATTTCATTAATTCAGCATTTTCTGTGATAAATAGATTAATCACTGCGATACCAGCAGTGTAAAACGAACTATATACATTACATCGTCATGTAATCACTCGATTGATGCAGAAATTCAATGAATATCATTTGGACCTACTTTGTTTCTGAGTTTCTGTGACGTTAGCAAGAAACTGGGCAACAGGCTGCATGTGTAACATGAAAATATGTTGCAATGAACGATGTCCGAAAAAGATTTAGTGTCAATGTGGCAATTGTAACCTTTAACAGAAACTCTGCTTTTACATTTTTCCTCAATAAGGGGAGAGATTTTCTTTCTTGCTTGAAGGCCGAGGTTTTTCTTAGATTATTCACACATTTAATCCTAGTGTTAAATCATAAACCTTTTAAAATTGCAATAAAGAATGATTTACCTCACTGCTTTGCTCTGGTTGCTGTTGTGGAGCTAAATGCCAAATATAAAAGTGTGATTAGTTTATTACCAACACAGTACTTTTATTAGGACTTGTTGATCAGCTTACAAGAGAAGGTGAAACAAATTATAGCCACATTTACCTGTTTGAGGTTTCCTGATATTTAAAATCAGAATAATGACCACCATAGTGAGTAAACCAGTCAGACCAGCCAGGATGATGCTCAATGGTTGGGTCATTCTGTTGGACTCTTCTAAAAAGTGTGGTTAAGATATATTTTTTACAAGATACTGAAAGTACTGCATAGTGAAAATTTAAGTCTTTCAACTCATCAAGGAATCTCACCTTCAGTCTTAAAATCTTCTCCTTCACTGGTTTCACCACCTGTGACCATGATTGTTGTATTATTTTACAATTTGCTGTTTGTATTTATTGTGTTTCCACATGAAATGATGAGAAACACTAAAGTTGCAGAGAAAGGTTTTTAACCAAAACTCACCTTGAATTCTCAACTCTACCCTAGTGGAAATAATTATATGATAGTCCAAGAAAAATCCACAGAAATACAGCCCAGCATCAGACAGATCCACTGGCTTTATTTGAAGAAAGACGGCGACGTTGTTGGAAGTCATATTGAATTTTCCATTTTGAAATCCATCACAGAATAAAGCTTGTCCATTAGATCCATACATAGAGGCAATGCAGCTCAACGTAGCTCTGTTGACCACTCTGAACCACTCTGTATGCGTTGAACTTCTGGAAATGTTGGAGCACTGCAGTGTGACTTCTTCACCAGACTGGACCTCCACAGTCTGAAATTCAGAACCAGAGACAGAGATCCAGCCTGAAACAAACAGCAAAGACAAAATGAGATTCAACTCAAAGTGTACGGTACAACAGACGCTGTAACAGGGCAAAAACGTTTCATTTCATTTATTTACTTAACTATTTTCTAACAATCAAATTATAAATCGATTGGGTCCTTATGCCATTACTTGGAGCTGAGAGTAGTAAATTGCCAGTACTTACTGAATCTACAGAAAAACAAAGCTGTTATCAAGACGAAGCTCGTCATTGTGTGTTAAATCCTGTCACTGCTTGGACTGTTAGTAAACCACACACCTCTTAAAAAGGGGTTTAGAGGGGCGGGGTGTTTTTTGGGGGGGTTTTTTTGTTTAATCTTTCCAATGACCTGCCAATGTAATACAGTATATTTGCATATATTTTAGCTCTTGTCAAATTCAAACATAAAGGTTATTTATTTATTTCGAACATAGCTTAACAATGAGTCACAGATTCAGAAAAAGACCAACTGATCAGAAACCCTTGGAGTTTTAATCTCTGGTGTGGTACATACAAGAAAACCAAAAAGAGCTAGAAGAAGGGGGTCTGGGTTTGTTTTTTCATTTTACCGAATAGAACTCGTAGCTCAGACTTGTTAATAAGACTACCTCTTGTGCTGTTGGCTAACAGGGTACAGTTGGCTGAAGACAGAAGAAGAAAGAGGGAAGGCATGCTAGGAGGCAGCAAGAAAAAAGGAACTTTAAATATAGGGATTTAGACTGGTAAAGGAGAGAGCTGGGTGATATGATGGAGAGAAGGAAGGTAGGTAGTCTGTCAAGGAGACCAGGTGGAAGGTAAGCAATGCCAGGAGCACTGGAGCTGAGTTCAAACTGCTCTACCATGGCCTAGATAGGAAGAGATATTGAGTAATGGTAATCTTTAAGGAAGAAGAATATGTTAATAGTGTTGTGGATGTGACAAAAGTGTCAGACAGGTATATGAGTTTGAAGCTGGAAGTTGAAGGGGTGTTGTCAGTGTGTATGGGCCAAAAGATGGATGTCAATAGGAAGAGAGAGAGGAATTATGGAATTACATGGACAGGTGAACAGAATGGGGGGTGATGAGGAGGTGTTGGGTAGGTATAGTGTTAAGAAAAGAAATGCAGACTGCCAGATAGCAGTGGATAAAAAAGGTTGTGGTGATGACATACTCAAAGAGGGAGGAACATAAGATGATGCATACGTTTGGAACAATGTGCACACATGTAGACTGGTAAAGAGAGAAGTTGCAAAGGAAAAGGCAAATGATGATTTGTATGTGAGGCTGTACACTAAGGAAACCGTAAAGGACTTGTAAAGGCTCAAAATGGGCTTTTTGTATGGGTTCCACTTGGGTTCCTCACATTAAACCAATATGGACAATCCAAAGTGGGCACATATAGTAGGTCCTTGCTGGGTCAAAGATGGGAAATACTTAACTTGCTTGGAAATGGAAAAGACAAGTTCACGGACTCACTTGGGTCAGTTGGAGCCCATTTAGTTTCCAGATTTTCCCAACATAACACCAATATGAGTTTATAAAATTGGGGCCATTATAGAACCCGTGTACAATCCCACTTAAAACCCACTTTTTAGCTGATGTGGTACCCAAATGGTACCCACAAAATTTGAAAGATGGGGCCCGTATGGGTTTATGTGTACTTTGCCCAGTTGGGGCTCATTTAGTGACCAGATTTTCCAAAACATAACACTTATATGGACATTTAACATGGGGCCATTACAGATCCGTGGTCAATCCTGTATGGGTCCCTTTTTCAGCCCATTTCCAAACCATATGGGCACCACAATCTCTACTTTGAGCCATCAAATCACCTGGTAGCAACTATCACAGCCACATCAGGCTGCTTTTATGGCGTTAAATTTGGTGCAATTTGCAGAAAAAGACATACATTAAACCTTTAAATAATATTTTATTATGATTTAATTAATAAAATGTAAAAATACAGCAGCCTGTTTAAATCACAACCTTGCCATCTTTATGCTTCCTCAAGAGCTCTGAGTTCAAAAATCTCATGTACTGTATTTCACCTCAGTTCCTGTCAGACAACACTGTGTATTGCTTGCAATCAAAGAAATGTGTACTGCTCTCCTCCCAGAGCAGATCATGAGACATTCCTCAAAAGAAAATTTCACAATCAGCGCCAGACCATTGTCTGACTTCTACTTTATCAACACATTTGAAGCGTAGACTTTTTCCTTTCAAACAAATGTGCACAATAAAAAAGACAGAAACACAAAAGTAAAGATACAAAGACTTCAGTGCAAATTTTATTATTTTTATTTTTTGCCAGCCAGTTTTTGCCATGTCATCCACAAAACATACACAAAACTACATCAGCAGGTTATTATCATAAAGCATGAGCTCCACTTATTCAGTCTATCTGGCAGCAGCATACACAACATGTGTCTCCAGCTCTGTCTGTGCCACAGACCCGCAGCTTCTTTTTACCTTCGTCAGGATATTCATCATTGTGTACTTCAGATTTTCTGAGCTCACATTCTGAAAATCGAATAGTTACACAGCTGAGTTTGCGACACGAAATGTTTATTCACTTGTGGGTTGTACCAAAAATTATTTTGCGTTAAATGGGATTTTTAGATTTTAATTCCATAATACCTGATCTATAGCAGCTGGGCAGCACAGTATTAAACAAAATTAAATTAAGAATCCAAGTTAAATATTAAGTTAAAATATTACCATATCCAGTGAACAAAAAGAAATGGCAGAAGTCTTACTAATATAACTGTTACGGTACTAAACTATTTCCCTGCTGTGTGTAATAAAGTTTTGCCTGATTCAGATCATATTTGGGATATTTGTTTTCAACTCATAACATGAAGCTTATAAATTCTAATATAAGAAGAAAAAAATGTTTACCTTGTTGCTCTCTGGTTTAGGTTCTGCAGATAAGGAGCAAATATAAACATGTGTTTCACTCTTTAATGCCACCATACTTTGCTTTGAATTTCAAGTCAACTTTCAACTTTCAGGAGGCACAACAATTACAGCAAATTTTACCTGTTTGAAGTTTCCAGATTTTTAGAACCAGAAAAATGACCACCACAGTGAGCAAACCAGTCACACCACTCAGGATGATGCTCATCACGTGTGTACTACCAGACTCTTCTGTAAAAGAGATTATAATAAAACATCACTCTAATTCAATCTGTTTGATTTACATTCAATATTAATAATAATAATGATCACAATGAAAAAACTAAATGTTAAGAGACAAAAAATAATTTTACTTTCAGCCTTAAAATCCTCTTCTTCATTGGTTTCACCGCCTGTAAAGAAACATGGTTATTATAATATTTTGTGATTTCCTTTTTGTCTCTGAGCTGATTTTGGATTACATATGAACATAAAAACTGAACTAAAAGAGAAAATTTCTATCCACAAGCTTACCTTGAATTCTTAACTCGACTGCATTGGAAATGACCGTATGCTTATTCACATAAAATCCACAGAAATACAGCCCGACATCAGATAAATCCACTTCTGTGATTTTAAGAAACACAGAGGTGTTGTTGGAACTCATATTGAATTTTCCATTTCGAAATCCATCACAGAATGAAGCTTTGCCCTGAGATCCATACATAGCAGCAATACAGCTGGGCTTAGTTCTGTTGATAACTTTGAACCAGTCTGTCTGTGTTGGATGACTCGAAATGTTGGAGCACTTCAACGTGACTTCTTCATCAAGCTGGACCTCCACAGTCTGAAACTCAGAACCTGAAACAGAGATCCAGCCTGGAATGAAAGAACATAATGTTTATTTCTGATGCTACACTGTTACAGGACAACAACATCCATTATATCTGTTTAATGACTTTACTCATTCCATTATTTGAGAGTACTGAGGTGCCAGTACTTACTGAGGCTGGAGAGAAACAAAGCTGTGCTCAAGGCGAAGCTCCTCATCATGTGTTTTTTCCTGTCACTGCATGGATATGTTGTAATACATAGCTCATATAAAGGGGTCCAGAGGGGCGGAGTGTATTTTTCTTTTTTATCTTGCCCGAGATCTGCCTGTACAATGTAATGCTTTTGCATACATATGTGTTTATAAATCCATTAACAAAGTTTATCCAGTAACAAAGTTTCCAAATGTTGTCATTCCAAATGTTACCAATTAACTTGTAATATTTTCACAGTGTAGTAGGAATTCATAAAAAATAACTTCTCAGAAACTCCCACAGTCCTCTTCTGGGCCCTAAAATTGTTTGCATTTAAAACAAAAGAAGAATGGGGTACTTTGGCATCATAGTGGGGCAGTTTTGCTGTTCCAATGCTTTTTAGCTTCAATGAAAATGCGTTGCAACAGACATTTATGAGAGAAACATATCAGAAGTTCTTATTTAAAGTGTGAGCTAAGTATTTATTTACTCAGTCAGACGCAAAACCATGTGCTTTGTTTGTGGAGAACAGATTGCTGTATTTAAAGTGGACATGAAACACCACATGCATTAATGCTATTTTAAACCACAGAGCCCTGCTCTCAAAACCTGTCATATATGTAACACTGTCTGTGCAGCTGGATTTAAGAAATAAGTGCTTAAAGTTTTTAAAACATGTTTAGTTGGTTGGTTGCAGTCACATTATTTATGATAGCTAACTAACAATAGAACCAATAACTCGACGACCTTCAAACTAAGTTTTACATTAAGGATATACTGTCCACTTTCACTCTCTGTCTTATTAGCAGGTTCTTCATTGTTTGGCTAGCTGCACTGAAACAAAAAACCCAGCTGTTAGCTGTAATGTTCGGGTTTTAAAAACAATTTATTAAATAATGTCTTATCAGGTACTCCAAGCCATTCTGCCCTTTGCTCTTGCTCTGGCTAGAGCTCTTTTCTAATCATCCACTTTCTCCATCCCTCCTGGACTAGGGCTGGGTATCGTCACTGATTTCTACTACTGATTCAATTCTGATTCACAAGTTCTCTATTCAATTCAATTCCATTCCATTTTGACTCAGGGAGTCAGAAATATTATAATTATGATAATTCATATTGGATATGTACTGTCAAAAGAACCCTCTAAACCTTGTAAATTAAAAAAAAAAAATTCCAAATTATTTGACTATTTCTCTGCAATCACAAACTCAGTGTAAACTATTTAGGTATAAAAACAAAGCTGACATTCGTGAGACTTCATCAGATGTCTTTGTGTCACAGTAACTAAAATATGAAGGAAATTTTCCTGGCCTGGCTTTTTATAGCAGATAATGGTCTTAAAAATATTCTGCAGTGGATCAAAACACAGAAGAAAACCATGAATCAACATATTAACATTACCCGATGCTGAAGTGAAGCAAAGTTACAGAGGTTTTATTAGAGACACAGCTAAGTGTTTTGCAATTTGGCATACAGTTGTTGTCCAAAACACACTAAATTTCACCCACTGCAAATAAAAAAACGAAAAAGATAGCAATGGTAGTTAAAGTTAAACGCTTTAAGATTTTGTCAAAACATGCAGATTTTGATTAACTAGTGATAAAATATTGGCTAATTCATATTTTCATTGTCTAATTGTAACATCTACCCATACCTGTAGTGGATTTTTGAGCCTGATGTTTATATAACTCTAAATTTTTATGTAATCAATTAATTATCACAAATAGAGGAAGATTTTAAGACCTTTCCTTATTGAATATCTTTTGCACACACACACATGTTCTGAATGTATTCTGTGACCATGGCAGATACGTAACTTGCCTCTCTAAATATTCAAGACTTATGGTCCCTCTTATGGCTTATGGTTAAAACACATTCAGACTGCTGTCAAGCTGTCTGTATCGCTGTTTGATGTCTTTGTAAAGAAAAATAAAACTCATAAAGAGATCTTGGTTTTGTGAAGTGCATTGAAGATGTCCACAACAAACTCTCAAGCACCTGTGTGGTGATACATCTTGAGGGAAGCTCAGTTTACTTCCACAACCATCTTCACTAACCAATCACACTAACCACACACTTTTTTTTTCTGGGGACATCAAGGCTTTTATGGTAATGGTTCTCATGCAGAATGCTGATGGCCAAACTTTCTGCACCTTCCTCATAGAGACTCTTGTTCAGGTTCTGTAGCACACTAGGCCTTCTATACTCTCCTTGAGTATAAAAGTGTCAAAGTGCTTTATACTACATGTATCTATTTACACAAGCACTTTTTTCTACACTTAAGTGCTACAAGTGCTTTCCATCCAACATTCATGGTCCAATAAAACAAATCAATGTGGGGTTCAGTAAATTGCCCAAGGATACTTTGGCATGCAGACTGGAACAACAAGTGATTGAATCACAAGCCTTCTCAAGAGCTGATGACCTGCATTACCTCCTGAGCTACAATTACCTTGTTTTTACATGCTATGATTAGTGTATTACTGGTGGGTTTTTAAGGGCACACCTATATTGTTTGTGGCTAAGCAGCTTACAGCAGTTTTAGATAAATATAGTATTTTTGACAAATTTCAATCTGGCTTTCGTAAAGTTCATTCCACTGAAACAGCCCTTCTTAGAGTTTCTAATGACATTTTGTTACAAAGCGATGCAGGTAAATGTTCTGTTCTCTTAATGTTGGATCTTACGTCGGCCTTTGATACTGTTGACCACTATATTTTGCTTAACAGGCTGAAATACTGGGTCGGTGTCTCTGGGACTGCATTGAAATGGTTCTCCTCGTATCTCTCTGAACAATATTCTACTGTGGCAGTTTCTAAGTATAGATCATCTTCTCCGTCCCTGTCTTTTGGTGTGCCACAAGGCTCTGTGCTAGGGCCATTACTGTTTCTAGTTTATTTACTTCCTCTCCAGCACATTTTGAGCCCTTTTGAGGATATCTGTTACCATTGTTATGCAGACGATATCCAACTCTATATATCTTTTAAACCGGAAGAGGCTTCTAAGCTGCAGCTTTTAAATGTGTGCTTGGAAACCATTAAAGGCTGGATGGCTGAAAACTTCCTCCAACTAAATGAAAATAAAACCAAGTCCTCTTATGTGCCCCAGATAGACATATACCCAGTATAATAAATGCTCTTGGCCCTCTTTCAACGTTTGTAAAACCATCTGTCAGGAACTTAGGGATTATCCTTGATCCTGCTTTTACGTTAGATAGTCATGTTAAATCTCTTGTTCGGTCTTGCTTTTATCATTTAAGAAATATTTCTAAATTGAGCTCTATAATATCCTATACCGAACTGGAGATTGTTATTCATGCTTTTATCTCTTCACGACTGGACTATTGCAATTCCCTGTTTACTTGTCTAAACAAAGGTTCTTTGGAGCGCCTGCAGATCGTTCAGAATGCTGCAGCAAGACTTTTGACGAAAGCTTCAAAATATTCACATATAACACCGTTGCTTATGCAGTTACATTGGCTTCCCGTCGAATTTAGAGTCCATTTTAAGATTTTGGTTTTAACTTTTAAGGCTCTTCAACAACAAGCACCACCATATATTACTGAGCTTTTACAGCCCTATGCCCCTAGTAGGTCTCTGAGGTCGAGTAGTCAGGGCCTACTTGTCACTCCGTATACGAGACTGAAAACTAGGGGTGATAGAGCTTTTGCTACTGTGGCCGCCACACTCTGGAATTCCCTTCCTCAGGACTTACGATCCGCTGATTCATTGATTACTTTTAAAAACAGCTGAAAACACATCTTTTAAAATTGCTTTTGCTAACTTTGTTTGTATTTTGTCTTTTTAATCTGTTATATCTTGTAAAGCACTTTGTGATTTCTATCTAGAAATGTGCTATATAAATAAAATTTTACTTACTTACTTATTTACTATAGCCTTACTCTCTCTCTCTCTCTCTCTCTCTCTCTCTCTCTCTCTATCTATCTATCTATCTATCATAACTACATTTTTCTGACCAGTAGGAAGGAAGAGTGTCAACACGTTTCACTTCCTGCCTACCTGAATATGGAAACGTGTCTCATTCTGTGGATTGTACAATACATGCAGCTGAGTGGAGTGAGCTGCAAGCATTTCAGTGGCTCCACAGAATAGAGGGCGGTGCCTAAGATGAAAATGCCACACCTTCACACAGGCACCTCCCACAGTAGACTATTTAGGACAGTTAAAGTCATAACATGCATTCAGAGAACATGAGTGCTTAACTGAGTTGCATTTTTGTCACCTCAAGTTAGTTACCACTAACGAGGCATTTTGACAAAGGGAAGTGCTGCTCACCGATGTGTACTCTTAGAGCCCTTTACCTTTCAGTAAATGCATGTGAAAACAGTGAAACCAGCTTCTACTCATGGTTAAAGTCACTTAGATCAACTATATTCATTGTTCTGATGCACGCAAAGAAAGAATGAAGTAAAGTAAGTAAGTGTGAAAACAACACAGCATTTGTTGCGTGTGGTTTTAAAGGCTAGCGTTTCTGTGGCTTTCAATTCGGCTGATACACAGTGCTGTCACCGCAGTGGAAAATAACAGGGGGAGGTGCATGAGACCTGTTGCGCGCCAGAATGTGCTCAAGAACATGGTCAGGCAAGAAAGCTGTTGATATACACACTGACTGTGTCAGGATGTAATAGAGGAAAATGAAAAAAAATCCTTAAACCTGGTGAAGTTAAAATAAATTTAGATGACGTAACTTTAGTACATCTAATGTAGTATTAAATCTGTGATTTCATCGTTTCCATCAGCAAAGAGATAACTGCTGCAGGATTTTTGATTTTCTTTGTTTCTTAATCATTGTTGACTTGAAATCAGCAAATTCTTACTGTTCCAGTGATTTTATTCATGACTCCTACACTGTTTTTCCTTGCAGCAAGCAAGTAGCTCAAGTTTCACTGCCTCTTCTTAAACTTTGCTGTGAACTATTACTGACTGTAGAGGCCTTGTGAGTTCAGCTGTGCTCAGACCACACTGTGAAGTCTCTTCCTGTGAAGTGATCAGTATCTCACTCATGCCTGCCTCCCCCCAAAGACGACCTGACTCTCCCTATGAGTAACTTTATATGCCCTCGTTTTATTGAGATAAAGACAAATTAAGGCATAAAAATGTTTAGTCCAGGGTTATAAAGACTAAACCACTAAACACGTTTTCCCATCATGAACACAGAGAATCAGCTCTATGCACTGGCAGCATAAACAACATGAGTTTCCACTTGTGTCTCTATTGCAGGCCTTCTGCTTCTTGGTGTTTGTGGGTGGAGTCTCAACGCTGCAGAGTTCAGGTCAACAGAGTCCACATTGTGTAGGTGAAAAATTTACAGTCACATACCAAAACAGCCACAGAGTCAGTACTTTCAGTATCCTTGACTGTGACAGTCTGATAGCATATGAGAGATCATTCTGGGCTTGGCTTCAAAAAAAGTAGGGTGAGAACCAGTTGATGTTAGATTTCAGAGGCTCGTGATTTAGAGAGTATCTGAAATTTATGACAGCTGTCTGTGGTCAAGAGGCTAGGTAGAACCTGACCACACTTTCATATGTAGGAGTGTTCCAGCCAAGGCAGGGGAATCAAACCTCACTGCTGTGAGGCAATAGTGGCAACTGCACCACTAGATTTACTTTAGCACTCTGGCATGATACTTATTTTAATATACTAGCTGCACATTTGAGCTGGAAAAGTTTAACCATGATATGTGAGGTTACTCAGTGTGACTGTATCACAGTCTAATGAAGAAAATGCTGAAACCATATTGGTCTGTGTCATTTGTAAGTGTGACATTTGTTCTTTACATTAATTTGAAACCACAGTCAGTGATAACAGGTGCCATGATGCCAGCTAGGATGTCTTCTACAGTCTCTGTGTACGCTTACACTAAATGTTATTTTTGATACATAATTTTCTCTACACACAATTGATAGGTACGGTATTGTAGTGGTACCATAGGTACGGCCCAAAAAGGTAGAACACACGGCAGGGAATGAGGGAGATTACAAAGCAGCACAGAGGGAGACGCAGGCATAAATACACAGAAGGGTAATGAGGACGCCACAGGTGAAGTAAAACTAAATTTGCTGAACATGGAACATGAGACTGTCAAAATAAAACTGACTGTGACAACTGGACATGAAACACGATAAACTGGGGAGACAGGATGGAACACAAGGCGAGGAACATGGGGACAGAAAAGGGAAACAAGACACAAGGACACACACAAATACACCAAACACACAGAGAGGGACACAGAGGACAAATACACAAGGGGAACCTAAGTGTTCAAGAAACTAACATGGAATAAACTCAGGATTAACTACATAAACCTTAAATAATAAGCCATAATACAAAATGTCACAAAATGCTGGGTCAAAATGACCCAGAATCAAGACAGGTAGTTATGAGATGATGATAAGAAAGCTTTGCTGTTGTAAAAAAACAAAAAAAGAACAAAACCCCCCAAAAGAAAAAGTATGTCATGTCGCAAAATCATTATTTCAGTTCATCCATGCAGCACTTATTTAAGGAGTCTCTTTCAACCTGTCCAGACTTTCACATGTAGAAATGGTCTAGCCAGGCAGTGGGCCATCAAAAACCCTGGTAGCAACTATCAGTGTCACCACACTAGGCTGCTTTTTTGGCAGATAAAGTTAAAAGATAAAAATATACCACCCAAGAAACCACAGTTCTCAAACTAAGTGGGAGAAATTTCACAAGTCTGGGGGCCAGTGTGGGAAAAACTTTGTGTCCTTCAGTTTTGTCTAGTCTTGTATGATGTACAATAAGTATGTTAGCTGGTGCTTGTCCATGGAGAGCTCTAAAAGTCGGAACCAGAATCTTGAAACATGTTCTGGATTCAATACGGGGGCAGTGCAGCTGAATTAGCAATGGTGTGGCATCAGACTACTTTAGTTTGTGTGTCAGAGGAAGATAATAGCAGTGCAGTGTATAGGCTTGCTGTTTGTAAGCATCTGCACAGACAGCATGCTAGCCAAGAACCCAGAGCAGCACTAGAATAGAATAGAATAGAATAGAATAGAATAGCCTTTATTGTCATTGTACAGGGTACAACAAAATTGGAGTGCCACTCCCTTGGTGAAAAATGCAATAATAAATATAAATGTAAAATATAAAAGGTACAATAAAACAAACGTAAGTACGATATTTACAGGATAGCAGCATTAATATAATGACAGTATGACAGTATGAATAGCAGCATAATATAATGACAGTGACAGTATCGTGTAGCTAAGCAGTTTCAATTGTTTTTGTGCTTATTTACTACGGTGATAGCTCTGGGAAAGAAGCTATCCCTGAATCTGTTTGTCCTGGTTTTATGTGACCTGTATCGTCGGCCTGACGGTAATAGTTCAAATAGCTGATTGCTGGGGTGAGAATGGTCCTTGATGATATTGCCAGCTCTGCTGAGGTACTGAGAGTTTGCAATGACCTCCAGGCTGGGCAGAGAGCAGCCAGTGATCTTCTGGGCTGTGTTGATGACCCTCTGCAGTGCTTTCCTGTCTGCAGCTGAGCACCCTGCATACCATGTTGTTATACCGTACGTTAGGATGCTCTCTATGGTGGCTCTGTAGAATGTCACCAGCAGCCTCTCCTCCAGGTTGTTCCTCCTGAGCACTCTCAGAAAGTGGAGACGCTGCTGGGCCTTTTTTACCACCGCAGTGGTATTTGCAGTCCAGGAGAGATCATCAGAGATCTGCACGCCCAGAAACCTCTCCACACGGTTCCCGTGAATGTAAAGTGGGGCCAGGTCTGCTCTGCCCTTCCTGAAGTCCAAGATGAGTTCTTTAGTTTTCGTGGTGTTCAGTTGGAGGTTGTTAACTGAACACCACTCAGTCAGTCTGTTGACCTCATCTCTGTAGTCCGACTCATCCCCCCTTGAGATGAGTCCAACCACAGTGGTGTCGTCCGCAAACTTTATGATGGTGTTTGAGAGATGGGTAGGGGAGCAGTCGGATGTGTAGAGTGTAAACAGGAGGGGACTCAGAACACATCCTTGTGGAGACCCGGTGCTGAGTGTGATGGTGCTGGACAGGTGGGGGCCGAGTCTGACAGACTGAGGTCTGTTTGTCAGGAAGTCCTTGATCCAGAGGCAGATGGGGGTGGAGAGTCCCAGGTGAGACAGTTTCTGGACCAGGATCTCCAGGATGATATGATTGAATGCTGAGCTGAAGTCCAGGAAGAGCATTCTCACATAGCTTCCTCTGTGCTCCAGGTGACTCAGCGCAGTGTGGAGCGCTATGGTGATAGCGTCCTCGGTGGACTAAAGCCAAGTGAATGCCAACCTCAGCCCAGCACCTTGTCAAATGAGCAAAGCCAGCAACAGGTGAACTTCATCAGGCAACAAACTATTGAGCAGTAGAGATGTAGAGAGCATTAAACTGCTAATAGGCCCTTCTTTAAGTGCAGGAGCAAACCAGTTATCACAAAAATAGCATTGCAGCTGTAGATGCACAGGTAGCATTATCTTAGAGGGTGCAGAAGGCAACATTTAACAGTTGGCTGACACATTTTGATAAATATAGACGAAGAAGCAGAACTAGATAGAAAGCTGCAGCCTCTGTTTCTACCTGTTCATGTTTCTAAAGATGAATCACTGTAGCGATCGCTTTACAATACATCGCTCCCCATAAAGAAATTTCAGTCAGTGTCAGACTCGGAGTTCTTGTTCATCAACAACCTTGAAGCCTAGTCTTTCCTCTCAAACAGCATCACAAGCAAATGCTGGACAAATAAAAAAAAAAAAAAAAACAGAGACATGAAATAGGTACAAACACAGCCTGAGTGCAAATGTTATTTATTTATTTATTTTTTATAAACAAGTTTCACAGTATAAACAAAACAGATTATCAATATGAAGCATGACTTCCACTTCTAGAGTCTGTCTGGTGGCAACATGCACAGCACGCATCTGCCTCTTGTCACGGAGGGTATGCCGGTGTGATGAAGCAGTGGACCCAAGTGCAGACAGGAAAGGAGATGGAACTAAGTTTCAAACAAAAGGCGAGCTGTTTATTTAGGCTGTAAACATGAATACAAAAATAAAGTTATATGAGCAGTGGCAAAAACTAAACTGAGACCTAAACTGGAAAAAAAACTAACTATGATAAGTGTGACTAAACTGTGAGAACTATGAATCAACTATAATAAATATGAATCTACTGTAATAAGACGTGGAGGGAGGTAACACAGATGACCTGACGAAGAATGAAAGAAAATACACATACACACGGGAGGGGATCAAAGGAAGTGGAAACACATGGAGAAACAGCTGGCACAAATGAACATAATGACACCACAGGGGAAGTAAAACAAAACACATAAAACATGGAAACAAGACTTTCAAAATAAACAGTAAACAGATGCAGACATGAGACGAACTTGATAACATGAAGCCCACAGACATGAAAGATGACAGGTAAGATACACGAACCAACAAGGGAGACTTAAACACAGGAGGGTGATGACACAAAGGGATCTAAAAACAAAGAACTATAACTGAGCAACCTAGGAGCTTATGACTAAATGAACTTAATGAAAGTATCTCGGGGTCTTGTTCGCGAGTGATGGGAGAAGGGAGCCGGAGATCGACAGACGGATTGGTGCTGCGGCTGCAGTGATGCGGACGCTGCACCGGTCCGTCGTGGTGAAGAGGGAGCTGAGTGTAAGAGCGAAGCTCTCAATTTACCGGTCGATCTACGTCCCGACCCTCACCTATGGCCACGAGCTGTGGGTAGTGACCGAAAGAACGAGATCGCGGATACAAGCGGCAGAAATGAGCTTCCTCCGAAGGGTGGCTGGCCTCTCCCTTAGAGATAGGGTGAGAAGTTCGGCCATCCGGGAGGGGCTCAGAGAGAGAGCCGCTGCTCCTCCACATCGAAAGGAGCCAGTTGAGGTGGTTCGGGCATCTGACAAGGATGCCCCTGGGCGCCTCCTGGGTGAGGTGTTCGGGCATGTCCCACCGGGAGGAGGCCCAGGGCAGACCCAGGACGCGCTGGAGAGATTATATCTCGGCTGGCCTGGGAACGCCTTTGGTGTTCCCCGGATGAGCTGGAGGAGGTGGCTGGGGAGAGGGAGGTCTGGGCTTCTCTGCTTAGGCTGCTGCCCCATGACCCGACTTCGGATAAAGCGGATGAGGATGGATGGATGGATGGATGGAAACTAAATGAAAAACCAAAATACCAGGAAACTCAAAACACTGGGTTACAGGACCCAGGACCATGACACCTCTGCCACAGCTGCACCCTCATTGCTTTCTGTTTACGCGCCTCCTTAAACTTCCACCGCTCCCTCATCGAGGAGGAAGTGGCGCTCCCACCACTGGTGCACCACACCGCCAACTAGGTTGGCCTTGGAGGATATTACTGTTGCTCTGGAGTGCATTAGAAAACCTTTTTCTCTCTTTTTTCTTTCGCCGTGCCAGAGGAAATGAAAACTGAGCCTTTGGTTTCCACCTTTGAGAATTTCAAGACTGTCAACATGAAAAAAATGTGTGTTCTGGAGCCAAAAGAAAATAAAAGATCAGATTTCTGTATTCCTAAAACAACTGAAAAAGAATACCCTCCAGAACTCCTGAGATAAAATATCTATTGTCTGTTTAGTTCCTGTACAGATGACTAATTGTTTTGTCCCCCCCCCCCCCCAGAACTGGTTTGTGTTCGCCCCTTGTGTGTTATTTCCTGTTTTACTTTGATAGTCTCCTGTTTCGTGTATATCATGTTCAATTTTGCTTCCCTTCTCTCTTTTGCCTGGATTAGTGTCAGCTGTGTTTCCACCTGTGGCCTGTTCCCTTGTTATCCCTTGTGTGTATATATTATTTGCCTCTCCCTCTGTTCTCTTTATTTCTGTCTGTTGTCCTTCCAGCCATTCAGCCTACATTATATCTGGTTACTGTTCCATTTGGTATTTTGCCTCTTGTTTTTGTCGCTTTTTTAACCAACAATACAGCTGTGTGTTTGGAGTTTAGCGTTGCCAAGTCCTGTATCTTGGGTTTGCAACACGTTGAGTCCTAATCCTGCTTGCCACACAGGGCTTCATGACACTCATCTGGGGTTAATAACATTTTGTATGATTCTAATAATCTGGTATGGCATAAACTTTCAAATCATTAAGTTGATATATTCTAAGTTAACACATCAAAAGAGATTACCTTGGTGCTTTCTGGTTAGGATTCTGCAAATAAATGGCAAATACAAACATGTGATTAGTTCATTAGTACTATCATATGTTGCTTTAATTTATCATTCAGTATAAAAGAGGAGGTAAAACAATTAAAGCAAAGTTTACCTGCTTTAAGTTTCCAGATTTTTAGAACCAGAATAATGATCACTATAGTCAGTAAACCAGTCAGACAACCCAGAATGATGTTCATCAGGTGTGCGCTATCAGGCTCATCTGTAAAAGCAATTATAATAAAACATCACTCCAATTCAGTCTGGTTAAATTGCACACAATAATAATAACTAGCTAACAATGGAAAACAAAAATTTTAAGAGACAGAAAAGTAATTTTACTTTCAGTCTTAAAATCCTCTCCTTCATTGGTTTCACCGCCTGTAAAGAACCATGGCTATTATAATATTTTGTGATTTCCTTTTTGTGTCTGAGCTGTTTTTGGATTACTTATGAACATGAAACTAACCTGGAGGACAAAAGTCCTCCCTACAAGCTTACCTTGAATTCTTAGCTCGACTGCATTGGAAATGACCGTATGCTTATTCACATAAAATCCACAGAAATACAGCCCGACATCAGATAAATCCACTTGTGTGATTTTAAGAAAGACAGAGGTGTTGTTGGAACTCATATTGAATTTTCCATTTCGAAATCCATCACAGAATGAAGCTTTGCCCTGAGATCCATACATAGCAGCAATACAGCTGGGCTTAGTCCTGTTGATAACTTTGAACCAGTCTGTCTGTGTTGGATGACTCGAAATGTTGGAGCACTTCAACGTGACTTCTTCATCAAGCTGGACCTTCACAGTCTGAAACTCAGAACCTGAAACTGAGATCCAGCCTGTAATGAAAGAACATGATGTTTATTTCTGAGCCTACAGTGTTACAGTTATTGTACCAGGGCAACAGCACTATATGCTATATGTGTTTAATTACATTGACTTTGTGTAAAGACCAATTTTTAAATTTTGTAAGGTTACTCTTTCCATTATTTGAGAGTACTGAGGTGCCAGTACTTACTGAGGCTGCAGAGAAACAAAGCTGTCCCCAAGATGAAGCTTCTCATCATGTGATTAATCCTGTCACTGCATTGATAGTTTGTTTCACATGGCTCTTATAATGGGGTTAAAGGGGCGGACTGTGTTTTTTCTTTTCTTTTTCATCTTAGCATTGACCTACCTATACAATGCAAATGCAGAGCTCTGATATCTGCAACACAGATAATGGCATGTTTTGATTGGCTGGGGCTGAAACGGGACAAAGATTAGGTTTACAAATGTTCATCAAGTATTGATAACATTTTGGTGTTTTTATTCCAAAATAAATAAATATTTAAGGCTTAAATTCTTTCTTTGTTAAGAAGCATGCAGACTGCTGTCATGCTGCCTGTATAATTGTTTGACATATTTGCAACGTTGCATACATTTCATAAAGTTGTGTATGTATTTCACATTTCCACAATAAGCTCTCAAGAACCCTTTTGGTTATGCAGCACAGGGAAGATTAGTTTACTTCAGCAACCATCTTCGCTAACTAGTCACACTAACCATTGACTTTATTTCTGGGAACATCGAGGCTTCTGTGGCGATGGTTATCGTACAGAAAGCTGACAGTTAAACTTTCAGTACCTTCCTGATAGTCTGTTTCTTACAACATTGCAACAACTAGCAGCTTAGATTCTAAAGCAGTGACACTCTAGTCAGTTGGAGCACAGGGAGATATTCTGGTTCCCCGAGGGTTGTTTTGAGCTTACATGAACTTCAAAATTATGAAAGGAATACATTGATGAATGGTGCAGCATGGTGGCGTGGTGATTAGCACTGTTGCTTCATAGCAAAAAGGTCATGAGTTTGATTCCACCACCTGGCCAAGGCCTTTCTGTGTGGAGTTTACATGTTCTCCCCGTGTTTGCGTGGGTCCTCTCTGGGTACTATGACTTCCTTCTAAAGACATGCAGTTAGTAGGGTTAGGTTACATTGATATTTCTAAAATTGCCCATAGCTGTGAATGTGAGTGTGAATGGCCACCCTCACCTAGACACATACACTGAATGCCCTTGCAACAGTATTCATCCACTCTTTAAAGACACATGATGCACCACACACCCGCCCCTCTCATTCTCTCTGCAGGCGACATAATATTGGAATGTTTTTAACCACATGTAACCACACATAATGTTAACGTGGCATAATGCGCATTCAGAAAAATGATCGAGAAAAAGGAACATAAAGAAAAACAAATGAAGCAAAACAATAAAAAAGAAGTATCAGTCAAACAAAAACATCAGTAAATTTGAAAACAGTAAAACTAGCCTCTACTCGTGGTCAAAGTTACTCAGATCAGCTTTATTTATTTATCCTTCTGATGCAGGCAAGAAAAAGGCTTGCCTGTCAGCTGATAGAAAGTGCTGTCACCACAGTGGAAAATAACAGGAGGAGGAGCATGAGTCAGTTCCCTGCAATACCTGGTTACCAAATTTTTCATACATAGATTTTCATATATACAAAATTCTGTAAAAATAGCAAGGCTGATGTTATCTAGCCAAAATGTAGTAGTTCAAGTTTCATTGCTTGTTCTTAAACTTTACTGTGAACCTCCTCCTGAACCTTCTGACTGTGCTCAGACCACACTGTGCACTCTCTTCCTGTAAAGCGACGAGTATTTTGCTCACACCTCCCTCCCCCAAAGACCTTTTGACTCCCCCTATGAGTAACTTTGTATGCTTTTGTTTCATTAAAACAAAAACAAATTAAGGCAGAAAAACGGACACAAAAATGTAGACCCTGACTTAACTACATACATGTTTTACCATCATGCACATAGAGGATCAACTCTATTGCAGGCCTTCTGCTTCTTGGTGTTTTTCGGTGGAGCCTCATCGCAGAGTTGAGGTCAACAAGCCCACATTCTATAGGGGATAAATGTACAATCGCACACACACACGTGCATGTCTGATCTCATCTGCTCTCAGAAGCTAAGCGGGGTTGGGGCTGCTTAGTGAATACCAGGTACTGTGAGAGACTTTCCTTCATAATGAAGCATATATTTATCACGTTACCCTGGATTCCAACTTAGCTATGTTGCAATAGGCCTAGACTTCTGGGGAGGCTTCCCATGATGCATGAGTGTTTTTTGTTCACTCTCTATATGCTTATAGACCACTCTGGATTTAGTCATTAGTTTTTTTTACTCTGTAGCTCTCTTCCACAGCATGTTTTTGTCCTGTTTTCTAACCTCACCCCCAACCGGTCATGGCAGATGGCTGCAGATCCCTGAGCCTGGTCGATAGAGGCTTATTACTGTTAAAAGGGAGTTTCTCCTTTGCACTGCTGCTGGGCATAAAGTACCTTGAGGTGAAAAAGTTTGCTAGTCTAATGAATCTTTGTTCCTGTTATGACGTTTTGATAGTAATGTCCGAATTCGTTAGAAACAACATGAAAGCATTAATACATCCTGCCTCATTTAAGGATTCAGGCTGCGGGTGGTGGTGTAATGGCATTGGAGATATTTTCTTTAGGCACACTTTAGACCCCTGGCATAAAATGGGTATCATTTGAACGCCACAGCTTATCTCAGTATGTCCAGTGCACCTATCTTCTCATGGCTGCTTCCATCAGGATAATGTGCTACAACAAAAAGATCAGATCATCTCAAACTAGTTTGTTAATCATGACAGTGAGTTCATTAATGCTTTCTTCTATCTCCAAATCTCAATGCAGTTGTGCACTGCTGGATATGGTGGAACAGGAGATTTGCATATAGATGTGCAGTCAACACATCTGTAACAACTGTATGATGCTTTGATGTAAATACGGACCAAAATCTCTGAGGAAAGTTTCCAGCATCTTGTAGAATGCCACAAAAAAGTTAAGGCCCACAGGGCTCAGAGCTAGCTTTACCTAATAACGTCTCCACTGAATATTACGTGGGTGCACCCACGGCACCTTTGGCTTTTCACCTCAGTTGTACTGTCACACGCTGTGATGTCGTTTCCTGTCAGACCATAGATGTGTGCATCTCGCTTCTTTCACAGCACACTGTTATATAGACTCTATTAGACCACTAAGCTCTACATTTTCCACTCAGACAAAAGTCTGACAAATAAGAAAGACACAGAAACACAATAAGGAGTACCCAAACATGGCCCAAATGCAAGTTTTATTTATTCTTTATTTATTCTTTATTCTCTGCAGTCAGGCAGACAAAGACTATCCTGTGAGTCTATCTTGTGGCAGCGTAGATAACATGTGGCTCCAGGTCTCTCTGTCCAGTAGGTCCACAGCTTCTTTTGGCTTTTTTTTGGAAACTTAGAGCTGCATAGTTCAGATCGCCTGAAGTCATATTCTGAAAAATCAAAGCATTTAGGTGAACGCTGTATTAAAAAGATGTGTTTGTTAAAAATATGAAAAGTTGGTGGAGTTATAATATCTCAATAATAATACCAGATATACATAACATCATTACATATGCAAGTTTAACTCTGTAACACTCAGATTAATGACTATAGAGTCACCATATTACCAAATACAGAAAAACATTGAGTGGAGATGGAATGACCCAAGCCATCACTGTGACTTACAGTTTATATTGAGTTTTGAAATAGCAAATTCATAGCAGTTTGCTTTATGCACACATAGAAACTCCAATAAAATATGGTGGCTGCTTTGTGTTGTAACAACATGGAAGAAAGTCTTCCTTTCTTCTTCTTTGACTTAACAAACTTCATGCTAATGCTTCTGCTTTCTAAAAACAGAAGAACTATTTCTTTGGCAGACAGAGTTATAACTAGCATTTTATTGTTATTGCATTTCATTTACAATCGTCGTCTAACTGATTATATATAATTATATATAATTATATAATATTATATATATATAATACAATACAATTTCTTTATTCTTTTATAATTTACAACTTTGACAATTTTAAGTGACTTCTACTAAGCAATATCTCTGCTGGGATTAGTAGTGTTATATTGTTAATATAACTCATTTTTGTTCCTTAAAATAAACGTTTTAGAGTTCTTTTTTATTGCTTGAAGGTCGAGGTTTTTCATAGAATAATTAAAGGTTTAGTGTTTCTGTTAAATCATAAAGATTTTATATATACAGAAAAGATGGATTTACCTCACTGCTTTGCTCTGGTTGCTGTTGTGGAGCTAAAGGCCAAATATGAAATTGTAATTAGTTTATTACCAACACAGTACTTTGCTTTGGGTTTGTTGATCAGCAGCAAGAGAAGATGAAACAATTTATAGCCACATTTACCTGTTTGAAGTTTCCTGATTTTTAAAACCAGAATAATAACCACCATAGTGAGTAAACCAGTCAGACCAGCCAGGAGGATGATGCTCAATGGTTGTGTCATTCTGTTGCAATTTTCTAAAAAGTGTGGTTAAGATATATTTTTACAAGACACTAAAGGCACTGCATAGTGAAAATTAAAATCTTTCCACTCATCACGGAATCTCACCTTCAGTCTTAAAATCTTCTCCTTCACTGGTTTCACCACCTGTGACCATGATTGTTGTATTATTTTACAATTTGCTGTTTGTATTTATTATGTTTCCACATGACATGATGAGAAACACTAAAGTTGCGGAAAAAGGTTTTTAACCAAAACTCACCTTGAATTCTCAACTCTACCCTAGTGGAAATAATTATATGATAGTCTAAGAAAAATCCACAGAAATACAGCCCAGCATCAGACAGATCCACTGGCTTTATTTGAAGAAAGACGGCGACGTTGTTGGAAGTCATATTGAATTTTCCATTTTGAAATCCATCACAGAATAAAGCTTGTCCATTGGAGCCATACATAGAGGCAATGCAGCTCAACGTAGCTCTGTTGACCACTCTGAACCACTCTGTATGCGTTGAACTTCTGGAAATGTTGGAGCACTGCAGTGTGACTTCTTCACCAGACTGGACCTCCACAGTCTGAAATTCAGAACCAGAGACAGAGATCCAGCCTGAAACAAACACAAGATTCATCCCAGAGAGCGCAATACCAGGATACCGTAACAGTGAAACTGTTTTAATGAATTTGCGGTGTCCTAATAATCAAATTGAAATCCTGGAAGGTTAGTTGTTGCATAATTTGGAGTAGAGAGTAGTAAGGTACCACTACTTACTTATGGTGCACTGAAACAAAGCTGTTATCAAGATGAGGCTCCTCATTGTGTGCTTAAATCTGCCACTGCTCGGATAGTTTGTAAGACGCAGCTCTTATAGAGGGTTTAGAGGGGCGGAGTTTTTTTGGGTTTTTTTACTTGCCAATGACCTGTTGGGACTGTGCAATGCCTCTGCATATAGTTAAGTTTCATCTGTTATCAACAGAATACATAAATGTTTTATACATGAAGAATCCCTGCTCTTCAGATGCAAAAGGAATATCTCCTACGAAATTTTCACGGTTTTAAACTAGTGTCCTTGAATTAATGTCCCTAAACATCTGGGGTGACATAGAAAAGTTCAAGTGCAGTATCATAATTTTATATTGGGTAAAGTTTTGTAGGGTTTCTTTTTGAGGCTGATATGTGCCCTGGTGAAGCTCACCAACATTTTCAAATTTCTGGTCCACACTCAGGTCTTTCTTAAACTTTTACATGTAAAACAAGTGTAAAAACTGTTCTGGTTACATATCTGTTTCAAACCAGTACATGGTTTAGCCAAGGTACATTATATAACTGTATGTGTGTGTGTGTGTGTGTGTGTGTGTGTGTGTGTGTGTGTGTGTGTGTGTGTGTACGCCTAAGGTAAAATGTGATATTGTCTGAAGGACGCAAAAGCAGGTTTAGTTTTCTGGGTGATACAGTCATGAAACTTTACTGTAGCTCAGTTCAAGGAACTTCTGTACATTAACATTAGCATTTTAATTATGCTGGTATTTTTGCCCCACAAGTGACAACACTTAGACAGGAGGGGGTAGTGCTATGTTATGAATGCTAACATCCAACACCATTTAAAAGTTACAGACAAGAATTACGAAAAGTACAATGGACATTCATAGCTGCCAACTACTAAACTTCTTGTTTTAGTTCATAGTGACACCATACCTGTTTTAGTGTTTTTCACATGGTTCTTCACACAGCATTGTAGTTACACAAAGACCAAATCCTTAAAACTGCGATTTTAAGCATGTTGTCATAATGAGACGACAACTGAGGATCTAAAAGACACTGAGGCAGAGACAGAGTTTACAGTTTATATTTTCTGACAGAAAAGACTGACTGGAGAGGGAATATTCAGACTTTAAGTGGAAATAACTGAGATTGGGACCAGGAATAAGCTTAATCATTTTTGTGTCTCTCTCAGGGAAGCATTGATGAAAGTTGTGGTTTCAATTTGTGCTACATTTAGATACCAAAAGTTTATTCTAGACTTATTGAAAGGACTGATTTTATTCGGCTGTTTTGTCCCACTTATAATTGCCTGTTTAAAGTTATTTTTAGAGCCATGCAGCACTTCCCTTTTTATCTATTTTTTTTACTCAAGCTCAAGCTTGGAGAAGCTAAAATGTGTGGGTTTAATCCAATTTAATACAACTGAATCCTACAAAAGTGAGAACTCACCAGATGCTTTGAAACCTCTCAGCTTTGATGGCTTTCATCTGTACTTCCTGTAACTTCTGGTTTGTGGAATGATGATAATGTGGTTTGTCCACCTTTGTCAGAAATGGGAATGCATCTTCCATACAACAGGTGGAGGTGTTAAAGCATCCACCCCCCTGATACACTGGGTTAGATGTCATAGTCTCTTAGACATGCTCTTAGAGGAGTGCTACTCACCACAGTTCATTTTCTTTTCTTTTGCTCAATAAAATATTTAAGGATAGCTTTTAAACAGCTTCAGATTGAGAGTAATGGTTATTTATTTGCTGATCACCTGAGTGATTACCCTTTGCTGGACTGGGACAAAAAATCGGCCCTGGCATTTTTGGTCCTGGCAGCCCACCATGGTCACTCAAAAAAAAAAAAAAGGAAAAAGGAAAAAAAAGAATGTATATGTCATGCATACACATATTATGTGTATACTACCAGTCAAAAGTTTGGACACACCTTCTCATTTAATGGCTTTACTTTTATACATCGAATATATGATGCAAGATATATGGAATTATGTAACAAAGAAAAGATTGATAAATAACTCTAAATGTCTTGTCTTATATTTTAGATTGCTGAAAGTAGCCACCCTTTGCTTTGTTGACAGCATTGCAAACCCTCGGCCTTCCCTCAGTGAGCTTCATGATGTAGTCACCTGAAATGATTTTCCCTTCAAAATTTCCACCAATGTCGCCTGTTCTGGCCCCTGGAAGAAAATTGACTATGGTTGTTGGTGTCTCTAGCTTTGCCTGTCTCAGAACAGAATTGTCAAAAATCAAAGTTTGATCTCCGTCAAGTGTGTCGCTGAGTGGGGAAAAGCGGTTAGAGGCTGAGGAGTAACTAAACATCTGACACATGAACAGGAAAGTGCAGGAGGGACAGGTAAAGAGGCCATGCTGCTAGCGAGTCGGCTATTAGCTAAGCTAAGCTAGCAAAACCCTAAAGACAGTGAGTGAATACTGTAACTATAAATTTACAAGTGAAGCGAGTGTGCTATGGGTGAAGCACGTAAAGATTACACTGCTACGCAGATAAGCTACCCAACACACCACCGTTTGATGGAAAAGGCACAGGAAGTGATACTCTACCACAGAGAGAGTGAATACCAAGTGATAGTGCCTCAACCTAGATATTTATACAGACAGAAAGGTTGGATTTTTGAAGCTGAATTTAATAAATTGTGCATAAATTAGCAGTATTTATTTTCCGATTTGGATGTACGCATTTGTAAAATAGTTTTACGTGTACCCAGACTGCTTCATATTTGTGGGTGGATTCAAACATGTGCTTGGGAGTCTTCAGAAGTTGCACACAAATAATTGTACACATTCTTAAAGCTTAGTTTACACTTATGGATCATATTTTGCACATTTGCAACCCTTTTGAGACATATTCCTCTCAATGCAGCAGCAGCATCCTGTGACTGTGAGGCTAGGTTACTAGCTGTAGCTGATACTACTGACAGCACTGACAGCTAATACGCTGGTTAATTTTTTACATTTTGCTGATTCTATTTTTATTTTAGTTTCTTTTATTGTTTTCTGTCAGCTTTTCACCTCCACCGTTTCATCACTTCTTCTAAAAGCTGCATAAGAGATTAGATTAGGCAGTGTCCAGTGTCAGTAATGAAAAAGAAGGAATGGGTTGCTGTCAGTGATTGTACGGCCAGTACATCGGCCCAAAAGTGTGTTGGCCCACCAAGAAAATGCCCAGTAAGCCACATTACCAGTCCAGACCTGGTGATGCCCTGACCTTAAATCTATTTTCACAGTGCTTTTCATTTATGTTGATCTGATGTCTCAGCAACTCCTCCATGAATTTCAATGATATTTTATGACCCTAAGACTTGGATTATGTGATGACCCTAATCATTGATAAAGAACATCACTGAGAACACTGAGATATTTTTAAAATTAAAAACTTGTTCATAATATGGCCAAAATATGTTCTGTGTTTAATCTCTAAGCATAAACATTAGGATTGTATCAAAGTGAAGCAACTTGTGTAATAAAATGATGAGTGAAGTTGTTATTATTGCCCAATAAGTTTGACTAGTAGTCTAACAAATTTAAAAGACATTGAAGATAAAGTTAAGACATGTAAACACAGAAAGCTACTTTGAATCGATCGATCATTATTCTGTTGCTTTTATACGATCCACAAGCTCTCATTTTAGAGCCCTTGTGGTTTTCACCTCAGCTCTGCTCACACCATACTGTGCTTTTCTTACTATCTGACTCCTCCAGACCATTAGACTCTGAGAAAATTGCATTAATCAGTTATTTCTGAATCTTCTTATATGATACTTCTTCATCATGTCTACGTTTTTCTTCTCAGATAACATGTGAACAAATAAGAAAAACAAAAAGGCACAAAGCAGAGATTTAGAAAAAAAAAACAACCTTGAATGCAAATTTTATTCACAATTTTTTTTTTTTTCCAAGATTCATGTCACCCACAACACACACACACAGAGATATCAGCAGGTTATATTCATGAGAACGAATTCTTCTTCCTAAGTCTATCGTGTGGCAGCATACACAACGTTAGGCTCCGGCTCTCTCTGTGTCGCAGGCCTGCGGCTTCTTTTAGCTTTTGTCTGGAAACTCAGAGCTGCATAGTTCAGATCATCTGAGTTCATGTTCTGGAAAATTAAAATACTTTTTTTAAACAGATGAGTTCAACACAGTCTGGAAGGTTTGTGGATTTGTGAGTTACATGACATAAGATTTCAGTAAGATTTTATTAGTTGAATTAAACAAGAATCCCAATCAATAATGATTCTAACGTCTTTGAGTGGTTGCATTAATTTTCTTTAAAACACTGTTTTGCAACTGATTTACTGGTTACATATGGATTTCACAAACTACACACAACTAGCTTTAATGTAAAGAACAGCAGAGCAGAAACAGACATTTTTATCCTCCTCAACAAAATAACTTCTAAACAACCAGGAACATTTATTTTGAGACATATTTTAGAAGAATAATTTCTAATAATAATCTAATATATTTCTAATATATTTATATTTTTTTGTACACTAACTTTTAAGGTTACAATTGGTGTTAGAAATCTAATTTCGCAGACAATGTATCATAATGGTGTATGTATTCCTTGTATTTTTGTTTATATTTTTTAAACTAAACTATTACTTATTTGCAGCTATCATTAAGCTTTTTTTCTGCTGGGATTATTTTTTTACTTTTTAAAATTTCTGTCAGATACTGATTACTGTGGTTAATGAGGAGAAAAGACAGCTTGGATGTCGTGGATGCCATAGGTTGATATTAGTCATAGAATAACTACATGTTTAAATGCATCTTTTTAAATCATGACATTCAGTTCACACAATATGAGTAAAAACACATTTACCTTGTGTTCTTCACCCTTAGGATCCGTAGCTAAACAGCAAATACAAAATTGAGATGAGTTAATTTTCACAAACATATTTTTTATCTTCTTGTTTCAGTTTACTAAAGCAGGTGAAACAATTACAGCCAAGTCTACCTGTTTGTAGGTTCCTGACTTTTAGAACCAGAACAATGACCACCATAGTAAGTAAAACAGTCAGACCACCCAGCACGATGCTCGTCAGGTGTATGCATCTTTCAGGATTTTCTACAAACATAAATAGAGTGGAAGATTTCAGTCTGGGTGAAGTCTGAGCTCAACAACAATCAAAATGCTTAGACACAGGAAAATAATCTTACTTTCAGTCTTAAAATCTTCATCATTCGTTTCACCACCTGTAAAGAAACATGGGTATTATAATAATTTGTGACTTCCAGTTCTTATTGAAAGTCTCATCATGCTGTTCTGCCACTAAGGAAAGCTTACCTTCAAATCTTAACTCTACTGCATTGGAAATAATAATATGCACATCCACGTAAAATCCACAGAAATACAGCCCAGCATCAGATAAACTCACTTCTGTTATTTTAAGAAAGACAGAAGTGACATTCGAACTCATATTGAATTTTCCATTTTGAAATCCGTTACAGAAAGAAGCTTGGCCATGAGACGCAAACATGGAGGAGATACAGCTAGTTTTAGTCATGTTGACCACTCTGAACCACTCTGTATGTGTTGGACTTGTGGAAATGTTGGAGCACTGCAGTGTGACGTCTTCACCAGGCTGGACCGTCACAATGTGAACCCCAGAGCCAGAGACAAAGGTCCATCCTGAATCAAACAACAAAGACAAAATGAGATTCAACTTGAAATGTCCGGTACAACAGACGCTGTAACAGGGCAACAACTTTTCATTCAATTTAATTACGTCACTTCTTTCTAAAGTCAAATTTAAAATCTGTTGGGCTCCTCGTTCCATTACTTATTTTAAGCTGGGAGTAGTAATGTGCCTGTACTTACTGAGGCTGCAGAAAATCAAAGCTGTTATCAAGACAAAGTTCCTCATTGTGTGTTTAATCCTGTCACTGCTTGGACAGCAGTGAACCACACAGCTTTTATAAAGGGGTTTAGAGGGGCGGGGTGATTTAGCTTGTCATCTTGCCAATGAACTACAAAGGCAATGCAGTGCATTTACATATGTTTTAGCATTGGCTAATATCAAACAACATTAATGTAGTTTGTTTATTTATTTGTTTATTTCTTATTTTGTGCTAGGACATTCACACTCCTAGGGTCCAGTGTTATATCTGTTTTTTGATCAAGTATCCTATTTTAGTCCCTTAAGATCTGATGCAGCATATAAAGGAAAACAAAAATGGGGATCAATAGTGTTTTTAAAATTTAATATACTTTTCACATATGATGTTTGCATTCATTAGACCTAAGTTAAAGCTAATTTTATATATCCCAAATTTGTGAAATTATTTAAAGCTGTTTAACCCCGTAGTTGTTTTCCCATACTTTCTGTCAGCTTTTGCAATCAGAATTATGCAAATAACCCTGCAAAGGTGACAGACGATACATGCAAATCACATGACCAATTTAAGATGATATAGCAGCAAGATCCACCCTTGATAAGTCTTCATTTCAACTTTTGTTGAAAGTGCAGACTTCAAAGTACCAAGTAATGAAGGCCAAAAAAAAAACAAAGTTATGACAAAAATTTACATCATACTTTGTCTCAATATTATCATCATTTGGTAGAAGAACCACAATTGACCAGTACAGCATCTGCGTCACTGCAGCCGTAGCACCTATCTGTCTGTTGATTTCCCTCTCCCCTCTCCCCTCACTTGTGGACAAGATCCAGAGACATCCACTTGGGGCAACAGCTCATCTCTAATGAGTGTGCACTCAACGCTTTTCCGGTTGAGGACCATGGTATCAGACTTGGAGATGCTGATTCTTATTCCCACCATTTCACACTCGGCTGTGAACTGCTGCAGTGGGAGATGGAGGTCACCACCTGCTGAAACCAACAGAACCACATAATCTGCAAAAGCAGAAACAAGAATCTGAAACTACCCAAGTAGAATCCTTCTGCCACTTGGCTACGCCTAGAAATTCTGTCCATAGAAAATATGACAAAAATCAGTGACAAAGGGCAGTCCTGGCAGTCCAGGAACAAGTCTGCATCACCACTGACACTGTTCTCCTGCTAAGCCACCTGTGGCTCTGTTGTCACCATTCTCCTGTCAAGCCAACCGAAGCTTCCTGTTTCTGATGATGGCGACTTGCTAAACCTGGAGATCAGGCCTCAGAGGCCTCAGCCTCTGAATGCTGCTCTGTGGCCTGCAGACCACTTGAACTGGCTTAATAATAATAATAATAATAATAATAATAATACATTTTATTTGTAAGCGCCTTTCAAAACACTCAAGGTCGCTGTACACAGTAGAGTAAAAAAGCAACATAAAAGCGAAGAGTTTACACAATCATAAGACAGAAACAAATTTAAAATAGCCAAATGGAGAGGTTATGTGGGATAAGCTATTTTGAACAAGTGGGTTTTGAGTTGGGACTTAAAGAGAGAGAAGGTAGAGATATTTCTTAAATCAGGAGGTAGGGAATTCCAGAGTCGAGGAGCAGAGCAGCTGAAAGCCCTGCTCCCCATGGTGACAAGGCGGGGAGGGGACGGAGAGTGAAAGGGAAAAAGAAGATCTGAGACAACGAGATGGGGTGGTGATGTTAACCAGATCAGAGAGATATGGAGAGAGAGATGATGAATAGCTTTAAAAGCGTACAAAAAAGTATTTTGAAATTGATACGATACTTGACCGGGAGCCAATGAAGCTGCTGCAGAACAGGAGTGATGTGGTGGATAGAAGGGGTCCTGGTGATGATACGGGCAGCAGAATTCTGGATGCGTTGAAGCTTGTGGATGGATTTTTGAGTAAGACCAAAAAGAAGTGAATTACAATAATCAATCCGGGAAGTAACAAGGCTATGGACAAGAATGGCAGTGGCATGTGAGGTGAGAAAAGGACGGAGACGATTAATGTTGCGCAATTGAAAATATGCAGACCGAGTGACATTATTAATGTGTGAGTTGAAAGATAGAGTACTGTCGAGGATGACACCAAAGCTTTTCACAGAGGAAGAAATGGAGACCGGCGAGTTATTGATAGTAATAGAGAAACTGTTGGTTCTGGATAATGTTGATTTAGTGCCTACTAAGAGGAGCTCGGATTTATTACTATTGAGTTTAAGAAAATTAGAAGAGAACCATGAATTTAGTTCAGCTAAGCAGAGGGTGAGGGAGGATGGGGGAAGAGCAGAATCGGGTTTAGTGGACAGATAAAGCTGGGTGTCATCGGCATAACAGTGAAAATGGATATTGTATTTACAGAAAATATGTCCAAACGGTAGAAGTTAGATAATGAAAAGAAGGGGCCCCAGGACAGATCCCTGGGGCACGCCAGTGGTCAGAGGAAACGGCTGAGAAGTAAAGGATTTGAGTTGAATGAACTGAGTGCGATCAGACAGGTATGATTTAAACCAGGCTAGTGGAGTATGGGAGAGACCGATGGAGGCTAGCCTACTGAGAAGAATGGAGTGAGAAATAGTGTCGAAGGCAGCGCTCAGATCAAGGAGGATAAGAATGGAAAGTAAACCGGAGTCAGCTGCCATAAGAAGATCATTGGTTATTTTTATAAGTGCTGTTTCAGTACTATGGGAGGCGAAAACCAGACTGGAACTGTTCATACAGATTATTATTAGTTAAATGTGAGTGGAGTTGTGTGGCAACTATTTTCTCAAGAATTTTTGAAAGAAATGGTAGATTGGAAATAGGCCGAAAATTCTCAAAATTATTGGGATCTAGACCAGTTTTTTTTAATATTGGGGTGATGGCAGCAATTTTGAGGGAAGCAGGAACAGTTCCAGTGGTAAGTGAAGAGCAGATGATAGAAGATATGAGGGGAAGCAAAGAAGGTAGACATGCCTTAACCAAAACTGTAGGAATGGGGTCTAGCTGACAAGTAGAAGGTTTTGACTTACAGATGAAATCTGAAATATCAGTAATCGAGGGGAGCTGGAAAAACAGTGTGATGGGAGAGGAATTACACAGGAGGAGCTAACTGGAACATCGGAAACCAGGTCTTGGTGTATTTTGTGAATTTTCTCGATGAAAAATAACATTAAAGAATCACAGAAAGAAGACGAGTAAAGGTGAGTAGGTAAAAAATCTGGTGACCTGAAAGAAGAGTTGAACAGTGAAAACAATATCTTGGTTGAGTCATCTTTTGAACAGATAATGGTGGAGTAGTAAGCAGATTTTGTTTGATTAATACACTCCTTATAATACATGATATGATTATTAAACATTTCCTTGTGGATATTCAGACCAGTTTTCTTATAGAGGCGTTCAAGTCGACGTCCTTTTACTTTCAGGAGCCTGAGTTCAGCTGTGAACCAGGGTGCTTCTGTTTTTGGTTTTTTTTTTACTCCTGTGCTTCAGATTGTCTTTGTTCCGTTCTTAATCTAACAAATGTACCTCTGGAAGAATGGTCAAAACTTCCCATAAATACACACCTAAACCTTGTAAAAAGCCTTCCCTGAAGAGCTGAAGCTGTTATAAGTGCAAAGGGTGGGCTGGCATCACATTAGAGTGACAGCCAGTTAAGGCTTTGTCAGAAGAGGAAGGAGGGGTAATGCTGACTCTGGCATGGTGGATTTTAATAACAAAGAAAGAGCGTAAAAAGAAAGAAAGATTGAAAAAACAAAAGAAACACTTCTTTCAGAAATAAAAAGTTTGGACCAGTTGGATGGCATACTATACACAGTATATAGATTACCAGTCAAAAGTTTGGACATGCCTTCTCATTTAATGGTTTTTCTTTATTTTTACTTCTTTTCTACATTGTAGATACAAACTGAAGACATCAAATATATGAAACAAGAAATTTGGAATTATGTAGCAAAGAAACAATTGATAAATAACTAATAAATAAATAAATATGTCTTATACTTTAGATTCCTGAAAGTAGCCACCTTTTGCTTTGTCGATAGCATTGCAAACCCTTGGTCTTCTCTCAATGAGCTTCATGATGTAGTCACCTGAAATAGTTTTCTCTTCTTCTGTTGAGCAAAAATCAGGTTGGTACACAGCTGACAGCACTATTTGACAACTGTTAGAATTCATATTATAGCAAGAACCAATCAGCTGAGTAAAAGAAAAACGACAGTCCATTTAAGACCTGAAGGTCAGTTGGTCCAGAAAATTGCAAATTGTAAATGTGTGCAGTTGCAAAAACCATCAACTACTCCTAAAAACTGCTGCAAGACCTCAACTATGTCCAACAGTCACTGTTTATTGAATCTGATTTTTGGGTTCAGCCAGCCCCACGCTATGACAGATGTCCAATAATGTCTAGTAGTGCCAGATGGATCACATACATTGGGATATAAGGACAAAACTGAAAGAGCAGTTTAACACACTGATCTCCCATAGAAGCCTGGATGTGCAGTAGAGGCTGACAATCATGCAGCAGAAATGCCATTACACCACCAGCAGGAAAACCAACAACAGAACAAAAACAACAACAAAGTCAAACCCGGGTCTTTCACCCAACAGAGCAAACAGGCAGAGAGGTTTTCATTACTCTGTCAATTATTGCATAAAAATTTAACTAAAAGTGTAAAAGACTGCAAATTCTTCTACTGTAAAATTTATTTGACTCCTGTAAAAAGGAACTGTACAATGTTCTTCCTCTTTTTAATAAAAATTCAAGTAGAGCACAGGAAATATGTGGCACTCTGCCTAAACATTTAAGATAAAGTATGGCAGTGAGAGAGAGACAGTGAAGAGTTACAGGATCTCTGCTGTTCTGATGTTATCAAAATGTCACAGTGCTGTCTCTTCCTGTTAAAATGTATTTCTATTCTCCCACAACAGAGCATTAGAGTCTCCCCAAAAGAAAGTTTCACAATCGGTGTAAGACCATTGCCTTCTCCTTTATCAACATACTTTAAGTGTAGTGTTTTTCCTCTCCAACAAAAGGTGGACAAATAAATTATTATTATTAGTCCTTTATTTATTCAGGTAAAAATCTCATTGAGATTTAAAATCTCATTTCCAAGAGAGACCTGGCATCATGGCAACAAAAGTCACATACCACATAGGTATATAAAAAAGACAATGACACAAAAGTAAAGATACAAACACAACTTGAATGCAAATTTTATTTGTTTTATTTTTTGCCATATCCTCCACAAAACAAAACCTTATCTGCAGGTTATCACAAAGCACGAGTCTATCTGGTGGCAGCGTACACAACATGTGGCTCCAGCTCTCTCTGTGTCACAGGCCTCCGGTTTCTTTGGACTTTTTTCTGGAAGTTCAGAGCTGCGTAGTTCAGATCGTCTGAGCTCATATTCTGAAAACCAGAATATTTACACAGCTGAGTTTGCTACATATATATCATACATTTGCTGATATTTGGGTTAAACCAAAAATGATTTTACATAAAATGTGATTTTTAGAGTTTAATACTAAAACACCTAATCTATACTGGAAGAACACCTGTGCTGTTCAGTGTTAAACACAATTCAATTAGATTATACAGGAAAAAAGAGTTTAGCTTCAGTAACAAAAGCCGGAGAATGGAACCAATGTGGCTATCTATGTAGGTAAAGATGTCTTTTACAAAAAAAACATTTTCAGAGAAGAAAACAAAAATCTTCAGCAGAAGGAAACATGTAATTCTACAGTCACCATGGCCTTGACAAACTCTTAGACACTTCTCTTTCCAACATTAATATATCAGGACATATTGGTTGCACATTCTGAGTAAAAAGAAAACAAGAGTAACAACAAAAAAAATAAATAAACATTTACCTTGTTGCTTTTTGGTTCTTGTTCTGCCACTAAATACCAAATAAAAACTGTCATTAGTTCATTATTACCAGCGCACAAGAGGAGGTACAAGATTTACCCGCCAAAAGAGATGAAATAAATTAAAGCCATGTGTACCTTTTTGAAGTTTCCAGATTTTTAAAACCAGAATAATAACCACTATAGTGAGTAAACCAGCCAGACCACCCAGGATGGTGCTTATCAGGTCTGTCATTCTGCCAGACTCTTCTGCAAAAAACAAATCAAAACAAAAACCCATCAGTCCACTTTAGTCAGATTGATTGAAACATAATATTGATATTAACTATGAGCACAATGAAAAGCTAAATTTTAGAAGCCATAAAATATTTTACTTTCAGTCTTAAAATCCTCTCCTTCATTGGTTTCACCACCTGTAAAGAAACATGGCTATTATAATATTTTGTGATTTCCTTTTTGTCTGTGAGCTGATTTTGGATTACGTATGAACATAAAACTAACCTGGAAGACAAAAGTCCTCCCTACAAGCTTACCTTGAATTCTTAACTCGACTGCATTGGAAATGACCGTATGCTTATTCACGTAAAATCCACAGAAATACAGCCCGACATCAGATAAATCCACTTGTGTGATTTTAAGAAACACAGAGGTGTTGTTGGAACTCATATTGAATTTTCCATTTCGAAATCCGTTACAGAAAGAAGCTTGGCCGTGAGACCCAAACAGGGAGGAGATACAGCTAGTTTTAGTCATGTTGACCACTCTGAACCACTCTGTATGTGTTGGACTTGTGGAAATGTTGGAGCACTGCAGTGTGACGTCTTCACCAGGCTGGACCGTCACAATGTGAACCCCAGAGCCAGAGACAAAGGTCCATCCTGAATCAAACAACAAAGACAAAATGAGATTCAACTTGAAATGTACGGTACAACAGACGCTGTAACAGGGCAACAACTTTTCATTCAATTTAATTACATCACTGCTTTCTAAAGTCAAATTTAAAATCTGTTGGGCTCCTCGTTCCATTACTTATTTTAAGCTGGGAGTAGTTATGTGCCTGTACTTACTGAGGCTGCAGAAAATCAAAGCTGTTATCAAGACAAAGTTCCTCATTCTGTGTTTAATCCTGTCGCTGCTCGGACAGCAGTGAACCACACAGCTTTTATAAAGGGGTTTAGAGGGGCGGGGTGATTTAGTTTGTCATCTTGCCAATGAACTACAAAGGCAATGCAGTGCATTTACATATGTTTTAGCATTGGCTAATATCAAACAACATTAATGTAGTTTGTTTATTTATTTGTTTATTTCTTATTTTGTGCTAGGACATTCACACTCCTAGGGTCCAGTGTTATATCTGTTTTTGATCAAGTATCCTATTTTAGTCCCTTAAGATCTGGTGCAGCATATAAAGGAAAACAAAATGGGGATCAATAGTGTTTTAAAATTTAATATACTTTTCACATATGATGTTTGCATTCATTAGACCTAAGTTAAAGCTAATTTTATATATCCCAAATTTGTGAAATTATTTAAAGCTGTTTAACCCTGTAGTAGTTTTCCCATACTTTCTGTCAGCTTTTGCAATCAGAATTATGCAAATAACCCTGCAAAGGTGACAGACGATGCATGCAAATCACATGACCAATTTAAGATGATATAGCAGCAAGATCCACCCTTGATAAGTCTTCATTTCAACTTTTGTTGAAAGTGCAGACTTCAAAGTACCAAGTAATGAAGGCCAAATAAAAACAAAGTTATGACAAAAAATTTACATCATACTTTGTCTCAATATTATCATCATTTGGTAGAAGAACCACAATTGACCAGTACAGCATCTGCGTCACTGCAGCCGTAGCACCTATCTGTCTGTTGATTTCCCTCTCCCCTCTCCCCTCACTTGTGGACAAGATCCAGAGACATCCACTTGGGGCAACAGCTCATCTCTAATGAGTGTGCACTCAACGCTTTTCCGGTTGAGGACCATGGTATCAGACTTGGAGATGCTGATTCTTATTCCCACCATTTCACACTCGGCTGTGAACTGCTGCAGTGGGAGATGGAGGTCACCACCTGCTGAAACCAACAGAACCACATAATCTGCAAAAAGCAGAAACAAGAATCTGAAACTACCCAAGTAGAATCCTTCTGCCACTTGGCTACGCCTAGAAATTCTGTCCATAGAAAATATGACAAAAATCAGTGACAAAGGGCAGTCCTGGCAGTTCAGGAACAAGTCTGCATCACCACTGACACTGTTCTCCTGCTAAGCCACCTGTGGCTCTGTTGTCACCATTCTCCTGTCAAGCCAACCGAAGCTTCCTGTTTCTGATGATGGCGACTTGCTAAACCTGGAGATCAGGCCTCAGAGGCCTCAGCCTCTGAATGCTGCTCTGTGGCCTGCAGACCACTTGAACTGGCTTAATAATAATAATAATAATAATAATAATAATACATTTTATTTGTAAGCGCCTTTCAAAACACTCAAGGTCGCTGTACACAGTAGAGTAAAAAAGCAACATAAAAGCGAAGAGTTTACACAATCATAAGACAGAAACAAATTTAAAATAGCCAAATGGAGAGGTTATGTGGGATAAGCTATTTTGAACAAGTGGGTTTTGAGTTGGGACTTAAAGAGAGAGAAGGTAGAGATATTTCTTAAATCAGGAGGTAGGGAATTCCAGAGTCGAGGAGCAGAGCAGCTGAAAGCCCTGCTCCCCATGGTGACAAGACGGGGGGAGGGGACGGAGAGTGAAAGGGAAAAAGAAGATCTGAGACAACGAGATGGGGTGGTGATGTTAACCAGATCAGAGAGATATGGAGGAGAGAGATGATGAATAGCTTTAAAAGCGTACAAAAGTATTTTGAAATTGATACGATACTTGACCGGGAGCCAATGAAGCTGCTGCAGAACAGGAGTGATGTGGTGGATAGAAGGGGTCCTGGTGATGATACGGGCAGCAGAATTCTGGATGCGTTGAAGCTTGTGGATGGATTTTTGAGTAAGACCAAAAAGAAGTGAATTACAATAATCAATCCGGGAAGTAACAAGGCTATGGACAAGAATGGCAGTGGCATGTGAGGTGAGAAAAGGACGGAGACGATTAATGTTGCGCAATTGAAAATATGCAGACCGAGTGACATTATTAATGTGTGAGTTGAAAGATAGAGTACTGTCGAGGATGACACCAAAGCTTTTCACAGAGGAAGAAATGGAGACCGGCGAGTTATTGATAGTAATAGAGAAACTGTTGGTTCTGGATAATGTTGATTTAGTGCCTACTAAGAGGAGCTCGGATTTATTACTATTGAGTTTAAGAAAATTAGAAGAGAACCATGAATTTAGTTCAGCTAAGCAGAGGGTGAGGGAGGATGGGGAAGAGCAGAATCGGGTTTAGTGGACAGATAAAGCTGGGTGTCATCGGCATAACAGTGAAAATGGATATTGTATTTACAGAAAATATGTCCAAACGGTAGAAGTTAGATAATGAAAAGAAGGGGCCCCAGGACAGATCCCTGGGGCACGCCAGTGGTCAGAGGAAACGGCTGAGAAGTAAAGGATTTGAGTTGAATGAACTGAGTGCGATCAGACAGGTATGATTTAAACCAGGCTAGTGGAGTATGGGAGAGACCGATGGAGGCTAGCCTACTGAGAAGAATGGAGGAGAAATAGTGTCGAAGGCAGCGCTCAGATCAAGGAGGATAAGAATGGAAAGTAAACCGAGTCAGCTGCCATAAGAAGATCATTGGTTATTTTTATAAGTGCTGTTTCAGTACTATGGGAGGGGCGAAAACCAGACTGGAACTGTTCATACAGATTATTATTAGTTAAATGTGAGTGGAGTTGTGTGGCAACTATTTTCTCAAGAATTTTTGAAAGAAATGGTAGATTGGAAATAGGCGAAAAATTCTCAAAATTATTGGGATCTAGACCAGTTTTTTTTAATATTGGGGTGATGGCAGCAATTTTGAGGGAAGCAGGAACAGTTCCAGTGGTAAGTGAAGAGCAGATGATAGAAGATATGAGGGAAGCAAAGAAGGTAGACATGCCTTAACCAAAACTGTAGGAATGGGGTCTAGCTGACAAGTAGAAGGTTTTGACTTACAGATGAAATCTGAAATATCAGTAATCGAGGGGAGCTGGAAAAACAGTGTGATGGGAGAGGAATTACACAGGAGGAGCTAACTGGAACATCGGAAACCAGGTCTTGGTGTATTTTGTGAATTTTCTCGATGAAAAATAACATTAAAGAATCACAGAAAGAAGACGAGTAAAGGTGAGTAGGTAAAAATCTGGTGACCTGAAAGAAGAGTTGAACAGTGAAAACAATATCTTGGTTGAGTCATCTTTTGAACAGATAATGGTGGAGTAGTAAGCAGATTTTGTTTGATTAATACACTCCTTATAATACATGATATGATTATTAAACATTTCCTTGTGGATATTCAGACCAGTTTTCTTATAGAGGCGTTCAAGTCGACGTCCTTTTACTTTCAGGAGCCTGAGTTCAGCTGTGAACCAGGGTGCTTCTGTTTTTGGTTTTTTTTACTCCTGTGCTTCAGATTGTCTTTGTTCCGTTCTTAATCTAACAAATGTACCTCTGGAAGAATGGTCAAAACTTCCCATAAATACACACCTAAACCTTGTAAAAGCCTTCCTGAAGAGCTGAAGCTGTTATAAGTGCAAAGGGTGGGCTGGCATCACATTAGAGTGACAGCCAGTTAAGGCTTTGTCAGAAGAGGAAGGAGGGGTAATGCTGACTCTGGCATGGTGGATTTTAATAACAAAGAAAGAGCGTAAAAAGAAAGAAAGATTGAAAAAACAAAAGAAACACTTCTTTCAGAAATAAAAGTTTGGACCAGTTGGATGGCATACTATACACAGTATATAGATTACCAGTCAAAGTTTGGACATGCCTTCTCATTTAATGGTTTTCTTTATTTTTACTTCTTTTCTACATTGTAGATACAAACTGAAGACATCAAATATATGAAACAAGAAATTTGGAATTATGTAGCAAAGAAACAATTGATAAATAACTAATAAATAAATAAATATGTCTTATACTTTAGATTCCTGAAAGTAGCCACCTTTTGCTTTGTCGATAGCATTGCAAACCCTTGGTCTTCTCTCAATGAGCTTCATGATGTAGTCACCTGAAATAGTTTTCTCTTCTTCTGTTGAGCAAAAATCAGGTTGGTACACAGCTGACAGCACTATTTGACAACTGTTAGAATTCATATTATAGCAAGAACCAATCAGCTGAGTAAAAGAAAACGACAGTCCATTTAAGACCTGAAGGTCAGTTGGTCCAGAAAATTGCAAATTGTAAATGTGTGCAGTTGCAAAACCATCAACTACTCCTAAAACTGCTGCAAGACCTCAACTATGTCCAACAGTCACTGTTTATTGAATCTGATTTTTGGGTTCAGCCAGCCCCACGCTATGACAGATGTCCAATAATGTCTAGTAGTGCCAGATGGATCACATACATTGGGATATAAGGACAAAACTGAAAGAGCAGTTTAACACACTGATCTCCCATAGAAGCCTGGATGTGCAGTAGAGGCTGACAATCATGCAGCAGAAATGCCATTACACCACCAGCAGGAAAACCAACAACAGAACAAAAACAACAACAAAGTCAAACCCGGGTCTTTCACCCAACAGAGCAAACAGGCAGAGAGGTTTTCATTACTCTGTCAATTATTGCATAAAAATTTAACTAAAAGTGTAAAAGACTGCAAATTCTTCTACTGTAAAAATTTATTTGACTCCCTGTAAAAAAGGAACTGTACAATGTTCTTCCTCTTTTTAATAAAAATTCAAGTAGAGCACAGGAAATATGTGGCACTCTGCCCTAAACATTTAAGATAAAGTATGGCAGTGAGAGAGAGACAGTGAAGAGTTACAGGATCTCTGCTGTTCTGATGTTATCAAAATGTCACAGTGCTGTCTCTTCCTGTTAAAATGTATTTCTATTCTCCCACAACAGAGCATTAGAGTCTCCCCAAAAGAAAGTTTCACAATCGGTGTAAGACCATTGCCTTCTCCTTTATCAACATACTTTAAGTGTAGTGTTTTTCCTCTCCAACAAAAGGTGGACAAATAAATTATTATTATTAGTCCTTTATTTATTCAGGTAAAAATCTCATTGAGATTTAAAATCTCATTTCAAGAGAGACCTGGCATCATGGCAACAAAAGTCACATACCACATAGGTATATAAAAAGACAATGACACAAAAGTAAAGATACAAACACAACTTGAATGCAAATTTTATTTGTTTTATTTTTTGCCATATCCTCCACAAAACAAAACCTTATCTGCAGGTTATCACAAAGCACGAGTCTATCTGGTGGCAGCGTACACAACATGTGGCTCCAGCTCTCTCTGTGTCACAGGCCTCCGGTTTCTTTGGACTTTTTTCTGGAAGTTCAGAGCTGCGTAGTTCAGATCGTCTGAGCTCATATTCTGAAAACCAGAATATTTACACAGCTGAGTTTGCTACATATATATCATACATTTGCTGATATTTGGGTTAAACCAAAAATGATTTTACATAAAATGTGATTTTTAGAGTTTAATACTAAAACACCTAATCTATACTGGAAGAACACCTGTGCTGTTCAGTGTTAAACACAATTCAATTAGATTATACAGGAAAAAAAGAGTTTAGCTTCAGTAACAAAAGCCGGAGAATGGAACCAATGTGGCTATCTATGTAGGTAAAGATGTCTTTTACAAAAAAAAACATTTTCAGAGAAGAAAACAAAAATCTTCAGCAGAAGGAAACATGTAATTCTACAGTCACCATGGCCTTGACAAACTCTTAGACACTTCTCTTTCCAACATTAATATATCAGGACATATTGGTTGCACATTCTGAGTAAAAAGAAAACAAGAGTAACAACAAAAAAATAAATAAACATTTACCTTGTTGCTTTTTGGTTCTTGTTCTGCCACTAAATACCAAATAAAAAACTGTCATTAGTTCATTATTACCAGCGCACAAGAGGAGGTACAAGATTTACCCGCCAAAAGGAGATGAAATAAATTAAAGCCATGTGTACCTTTTTGAAGTTTCCAGATTTTTAAAACCAGAATAATAACCACTATAGTGAGTAAACCAGCCAGACCACCCAGGATGGTGCTTATCAGGTCTGTCATTCTGCCAGACTCTTCTGCAAAAAACAAATCAAAACAAAAACCCATCAGTCCACTTTAGTCAGATTGATTGAAACATAATATTGATATTAACTATGAGCACAATGAAAAGCTAAATTTTAGAAGCCATAAAATATTTTACTTTCAGTCTTAAAATCCTCTCCTTCATTGGTTTCACCACCTGTAAAGAAACATGGCTATTATAATATTTTGTGATTTCCTTTTTGTCTGTGAGCTGATTTTGGATTACGTATGAACATAAAACTAACCTGGAAGACAAAAGTCCTCCCTACAAGCTTACCTTGAATTCTTAACTCGACTGCATTGGAAATGACCGTATGCTTATTCACGTAAAATCCACAGAAATACAGCCCGACATCAGATAAATCCACTTGTGTGATTTTAAGAAACACAGAGGTGTTGTTGGAACTCATATTGAATTTTCCATTTCGAAATCCGTTACAGAAAGAAGCTTGGCCGTGAGACCCAAACAGGGAGGAGATACAGCTAGTTTTAGTCATGTTGACCACTCTGAACCACTCTGTATGTGTTGGACTTGTGGAAATGTTGGAGCACTGCAGTGTGACGTCTTCACCAGGCTGGACCGTCACAATGTGAACCCCAGAGCCAGAGACAAAGGTCCATCCTGAATCAAACAACAAAGACAAAATGAGATTCAGCTTGAAATGTACGGTACAACAGACGCTGTAACAGGGCAACAACTTTTCATTCAATTTAATTACATCACTGCTTTCTAAAGTCAAATTTAAAATCTGTTGGGCTCCTCGTTCCATTACTTATTTTAAGCTGGGAGTAGTTATGTGCCTGTACTTACTGAGGCTGCAGAAAATCAAAGCTGTTATCAAGACAAAGTTCCTCATTCTGTGTTTAATCCTGTCGCTGCTCGGACAGCAGTGAACCACACAGCTTTTATAAAGGGGTTTAGAGGGGCGGGGTGATTTAGTTTGTCATCTTGCCAATGAACTACAAAGGCAATGCAGTGCATTTACATATGTTTTAGCATTGGCTAATATCAAACAACATTAATGTAGTTTGTTTATTTATTTGTTTATTTCTTATTTTGTGCTAGGACATTCACACTCCTAGGGTCCAGTGTTATATCTGTTTTTTGATCAAGTATCCTATTTTAGTCCCTTAAGATCTGGTGCAGCATATAAAGGAAAACAAAAATGGGGATCAATAGTGTTTTTAAAATTTAATATACTTTTCACATATGATGTTTGCATTCATTAGACCTAAGTTAAAGCTAATTTTATATATCCCAAATTTGTGAAATTATTTAAAGCTGTTTAACCCTGTAGTAGTTTTCCCATACTTTCTGTCAGCTTTTGCAATCAGAATTATGCAAATAACCCTGCAAAGGTGACAGACGATGTATGCAAATCACATGACCAATTTAAGATGATATAGCAGCAAGATCCACCCTTGATAAGTCTTCATTTCAAGTTTTGTTGAAAGTGCAGACTTCAAGCTACCAAGTAATAAAGGCCAAATAAAAACAAAGTTATGACAAAAAATTTACACCATACTTTGTCTCAATACTATCATCATTTGGTACAAGAAAAAAATAAACCAAAAAGCATTTTCTAAGAAACATGACTTAGTTTATGACCTTAAAGACGTAGGGACGTAGATGGACCAGTAAATTGAGAGCTCGCTTTTCACCACAATTGACCAGTACAGCATCCGCGTCACTGCAGCCGTAGCACCTATCTGTCTGTTGATTTCCCCCTCCCCTCTCCCCTCACTTGTGGACCAGATCCAGAGACATCATCCACTTGAGGCAACAGCTCATCTCTAATGAGTGTGCGCTCAACCCTTTTCCGGTTGAGGACCATGGCATCAGACTTGGAGATGCTGATTCTTATTCCCACCATTTCACACTCGGCTGTGAACTGCTGCAGTGGGAGATGGAGGTCACCACCTGCTGAAACCAACAGAACCACACAATCTGCGAAAAGCAGAAACAAGATTCTGAAACTACCCAAGTAGAATCCTTCTGCCACTTGGCTACGCCTAGAAATTCTGTCCATAAAAAATATGACAAAAATCAGTGACAAAGGGCAGTCCTGGCAGTCCAGGAACAAGTCTGCATCACCACTGACACTGTTTTCCTGCTAAGCCACCTGTGGCTCTGTTGTCACCATTCTCCTGTCAAGCCAACCGAAGCTTCCTATTTCTGATGATGGTGACTCGCTAAACCTGGAGATCAGGCCTCAGAGGCCTCAGCCTGTGAATGCTGCTCTGTGGCCTGCAGACCACTTGAACTGCCTTTGGGTTTTTTGGACTCCTGTGCTTCAGATTGTCTTTGTTCCGTTCTTAATCTAACAAATGTACTTCTAGAAGAATGGTCAAAACTTCCCATAAATACACACCTAAACCTTGTAAAAAGCCTTCCCTGAAGAGCTGAAGCTGTTATAAGTGCAAAGGGTGGGCTGGCATCACATTAGAGTGACAGCCAGTTAAGGCTTTGTCAGAAGAGGAAGGAGGGGTAATGCTGACTCTGGCATGGTGGATTTTAATAACAAAGAAAGAGCGTAAAAGAAAGAAAGATTGAAAAAACAAAAGAAACACTTCTTTCAGAAATAAAAAGTTTGGACCAGTTGGATGGCATACTATACACAGTATATAGATTACCAGTCAAAAGTTTGGACATGCCTTCTCATTTAATGGTTTTTCTTTATTTTTACTTCTTTTCTACATTGTAGATACAAACTGAAGACATCAAATATATGAAACAAGAAATTTGGAATTATGTAGCAAAGAAACAATTGATAAATAACTAATAAATAAATAAATATGTCTTATACTTTAGATTCCTGAAAGTAGCCACCTTTTGCTTTGTCGATAGCATTGCAAACCCTTGGTCTTCTCTCAATGAGCTTCATGATGTAGTCACCTGAAATAGTTTTCTCTTCTTCTGTTGAGCAAAAATCAGGTTGGTACACAGCTGACAGCACTATTTGACAACTGTTAGAATTCATATTATAGCAAGAACCAATCAGCTGAGTAAAAGAAAAACGACAGTCCATTTAAGACCTGAAGGTCAGTTGGTCCAGAAAATTGCAAATTGTAAATGTGTGCAGTTGCAAAAACCATCAACTACTCCTAAAAACTGCTGCAAGACCTCAACTATGTCCAACAGTCACTGTTTATTGAATCTGATTTTTGGGTTCAGCCAGCCCCACGCTATGACAGATGTCCAATAATGTCTAGTAGTGCCAGATGGATCACATACATTGGGATATAAGGACAAAACTGAAAGAGCAGTTTAACACACTGATCTCCCATAGAAGCCTGGATGTGCAGTAGAGGCTGACAATCATGCAGCAGAAATGCCATTACACCACCAGCAGGAAAACCAACAACAGAACAAAAACAACAACAAAGTCAAACCCGGGTCTTTCACCCAACAGAGCAAACAGGCAGAGGTTTTCATTACTCTGTCAATTATTGCATAAAAATTTAACTAAAAGTGTAAAAGACTGCAAATTCTTCTACTGTAAAAATTTATTTGACTCCCTGTAAAAAAGGAACTGCACAGTGTTCTTCCTCTTTTTAATAAAAATTCAAGTAGAGCACAGGAAATATGTGGCACTCTGCCCTAAACATTTAAGATAAAGTATGGCAGTGAGAGAGAGACAGTGAAGAGTTACAGGATCTCTGCTGTTCTGATGTTATCAAAATGTCTAAACATAAACGGTTTAAATTAGAACTATGTCACCTTTATACTTCCTGAAGGGCTTGGAAACCTTGTGATTTTAACCTCGGGCTCAGACCACACAGTGCTGTGTCTTCCTGTTAAAATGTATTTCTATTCTCCCACAACAGAGCATTAGAGTCTCCCCAAAAGAAAGTTTCACAATCGGTGTAAGACCATTGCCTTCTCCTTCATCACCATACTTTAAGTGTAGTGTTTTTTTTCTCTCCAACAAAAGGTGGACAAATAAAAAAGACAATGACAGAAAAGTAAAGATACAAACACAACTTGAATGCAAATTTTATTTGTTTTATTTTTTGCCATATCCTCCACAAAACAAAACCTTATCTGCAGGTTATCACAAAGCACGAGTCTATCTGGTGGCAGCATACACAACATGTGGCTCCAGCTCTCTCTGTGTTACAGGCCTCCGGTTTCTTTGGACTTTTTTCTGGAAGTTCAGAGCTGCGTAGTTCAGATCGTCTGAGCTCATATTCTGAAAACCAGAATATTTACACAGCTGAGTTTGCTACATATATATCATACATTTGCTGATATGTGGGTTAAACCAAAAATGATTTTACATAAAATGTGATTTTTAGAGTTTAATGCTAAAACACCTAATCTATACTGGAAGAACACCTGTGCTGTTCAGTGTTAAACACAATTCAATTAGATTATACAGGAAAAAAAGAGTTTAGCTTCAGTAACAAAAGCCGGAGAATGGAACCAATGTGGCTATCTATGTAGGTAAAGCTGTCTTTTACAAAAAAAAAAAAAAACATTTTCAGAGAAGAAAACAAAAATCTTCAGAAGAAGGAAACATGTAATTCTACAGTCACCATGGCCTTGACAAACTCTTAGACACTTCTCTTTCCAACATTAATATATCAGGACATATTGGTTGCACATTCTGAGTAAAAAGAAAACAAGAGTAACAACAAAAAAATAAATAAACATTTACCTTGTTGATTTTTGGTTCTTGTTCTGCCACTAAATACCAAATAAAAAACTGTCATTAGTTCATTATTACCAGCGCACAAGAGGAGGTACAAGATTTACCTGCCAAAAGGAGGTGACACAAATTAAAGCCATATGTACCTTTTTGAAGTTTCCAGATTTTTAAAACCAGAATAATAACCACTATAGTGAGTAAACCAGCCAGACCACCCAGGATGGTGCTTATCAGGTCTGTCATTCTGCCAGACTCTTCTGCAAAAAACAAATCAAAACAAAAACCCATCAGTCCACTTTAGTCAGATTGATTGAAACATAATATTGATATTAACTATGAGCACAATGAAAAGCAAAATTTTAGAAGCCATAAAATAATTTTACTTTCAGTCTTAAAATCCTCTTCTTCATTGGTTTCACCGCCTGTAAAGAAACATGGCTATTATAATATTTTGTGATTTCCTTTTTGTCTGTGAGCTGATTTTGGATTACGTATGAACATAAAACTAACCTGGAAGACAAAAGTCCTCCCTACAAGCTTACCTTGAATTCTTAACTCGACTGCATTGGAAATGACCGTATGCTTATTCACGTAAAATCCACAGAAATACAACCCGACATCAGATAAATCCACTTGTGTGATTTTAAGAAACACAGAGGTGTTGTTGGAACTCATATTGAATTTTCCATTTCGAAATCCATCACAGAATGAAGCTTTGCCCTGAGATCCATACATTGCAGCAATACAGCTGGGCTTAGTTCTGTTGATAACTTTGAACCAGTCTGTCTGTGTTGGATGACTCGAAATGTTGGAGCACTTCAACGTGACTTCTTCATCAAGCTGGACCTCCACAGTCTGAAACTCAGAACCTGAGACAGAGATCCAGCCTGGAATGAAAGAACATAATGTTTGTGTCTGAGCCAACAGTGTTACAGGTCAACAACATCAACTACATCTGTTTACCGGCTTTACTTATTCCATTATTTGAGAGTACTGAGGTGCCTGTACTTACTGAGGCTGGAGAGAAATAAAGCTGTGCTCAAGACGAAGCTCCTCATCATGCGTTTAATCCTGTAACTGCATTGATAGTTTGTATCACACAGCTCTTATATGGGGGTTAAGAGGGGCGGGGAGTCTTCTGTTTGAGTGTGTGTGTGTGTGTGTGTTTGTGTGTGTGTGTGTTATATTTTGTGTTTCATCTTGCCAGTGCCGCCCTATACAATGCAATAGCTTTGCATGTTTTAGGTTAAGCGAATATCCAGTAACATAAAATTTCCGCTTTATCATTTTACATTGTCTGCTTGAGATAAGATTTTCAGAAAGTTTTACAAATACTTAAAAATCCAGTCTGCAGCTTCTGCAGTTAGAAGTATTTATGCGTTTCTAGTCCTTAAATGACTAAAAGGAAGCAAGAAGAGGCTGCATTAGTTTTATGCTTGGTGCATTTATTAAGGATCCCATTTATCATGTATTATAATGTATTATAATCCAAACTTCAGCTCTAAATTGTCTTAGAGTTTTATTGTCAGTAGTGGTGTTTGATCTAGTGACAAAGGACATTTTCACATTTCTCTTCTACATGCCGCTCCTTTCATCTGACTAAATGACAAATGAGCTCATGTAATGGTGAGGAGCCATTGCCTATCAGTCCAAAACTTACACTGGACACTACAAAATGTACATAAGTATTCAAAATAGAAAATATGAAATGTACAGAAGTATTGACGACCTTTCCTCAGTACTTGAAGCACTTTTGGCAAGCTCAAGCTGCATCAGATTGGACAGGGAGCATTGTGCACAGCTATTTTCAGATCTCTCCAAAGACATTCGGTCGAGTTCAGGTCTGGGCTCTGGCTGGGCTACTCAAAGACATTCACAGAGTGGTCCAGAAGCCACTGCTTTCTTGTCTTGGATTTCTGCTTAAGTTTTTTGGCCTGTTGGAAGATGAGCCTTTGCTCCAGTCCGAGGACCACAGTGCTCTGGAGCAAGTTAATATCAATGATGACTTTGTACATTGCTGCATTTATCTTTCCCTCGACCTTGACAAGTCTCGCAGTTCCCACAACATAATGTTGCCACCACCATGCTTCATTGCAGGGATAGTATTGCCCAGGTGTGCCTGGTTTCCTCCAGATATAACCCTTAGCATTCAGGCCAAAGAGTTCAATTCTTGTTTCATCAGATCAGAGAATTTTGTTTATGGAAGTCCTTCAGGTGTCTGTTGGCAAACTTTTGACAGGCTGTCGTGTGCTTTTTCCTGAGGAGTGGCTTCCATCTGGTCACTACCAAACAGGCCTAATTGCTGGAGTGCTGCAGAAATAGTTGTTCTTCTGGAAAGGTCTCCTCTCTTTACAGAGAAATCCCAGAGTGACCATCAGGTTCTTGGTCACCTCCCTGAGTAACAACCTTCTACAGCGATTCATCATGTTGGCAATATCTGATAGAATCTGTGGAAACAGGATGTAGCTAAGCATCCTTGTAGCATTATTCTCAGAAAGACTTGTGGCTGTAATTGCTGTCAAAGGTCCTTCAACAAAGAATGGAGCAAAGGCTATAAATTTTTATGTATATGTTATCCTTGACCTAGCCTTGACCCAATATTGGTCATGTGAAGCATCACATAAGCCAAGATGAGAAAAAAGGCATGTGCAAATACCATCACTCATGGTCAAGGGTGAAACGTCTGTGAGACCTTGCCCCACCTCATCATGTGACCTGCTAAAGTTACTGGAGGCAAGATATGAAGAAGAGGTTCAAGTTGAAGGGAAGGTATCATAAGACTGCATTGTAAGTGGCTGACAGTTGATGTTGTAAGCCACCACCTCTGTTCAATGATGGGCATTCTTGAAAATATTGCTTTGCATTTTGTACAGATATGACCTTTTTACTCTAGTACCACCATGAACATGACTTTTGTGGTTCTAGTATGTCCTTAACCTGCTGTTTGAGGTCTTAGTTATAAGAATACCAGTCCTTTATTCTATGTTTTCTCCAAAAGTTGAATCTGTTCATCTGGACGTAGCGTTTTGTGGGAGAAACGTTTCGTCACTCATCCAAGTGACTTCTTCAGTCTCAGCTGACTGCAGGTTTCCCCAACCCTTATAAACAATACAGTGGACACTCTTTCAATGATGAGGATGTACACATCATGGACAGGGAAGAACGCTGGTTTGAGGGCGGAGTCAAGGAGGCCATTTACGTGAAAAGGGAAAGACCATCTCTGAATCGAGGAGGGGGCCTAAGGGTACATCTTTCGCCATCTTACAATGCTGTGATTGCAGCCATTCCCCAATTCTCTGTGAATGATACTCATGGCCATTGATCAGTGTTCTTTGATCAGTGGGTTTTGGTCAGTGGTCATGAGAATTTGCATAATTAGATTAAGGAACTGACCTCACAGCCCATTGTTCCTTCAGTGGGCTGGTTTCAGTCATTATGCAAATGTACTGTTTATAAGATTGGGGAAACCTGCAGTCAGCTGAGACTGAAGAAGTCACTTGGATGAGTGACGAAACGTTTCTCCCACAAAACGCTACGTCCAGATGAACAGATTCAACTTTTGGAGATTCACTTCCCTGGATGATTGAGAATGCATCAAGACGTTTTATTCTATGTTGTTTTTTGTTCACAATGTGGTGGCGCGAAAGAGGATAACCAGTGAAGGTGACTAAGGGATGTTGACAACGCCACCTGGGGAGGGAGTTACACCTCAGGAGAGATTTCTATAGCCAGTGTGGATGTTATACTAGCTACCAAAGCCCACAGGCTCATTGTTAGCAAGCAGAGGGGAGGCAGATCAATTTTACAAATCAAAATTCATTAGGAAAAATTACTAAAATGACAACAAGACTACACAAGACAGCAGCAGTGTGGCACAATCCACTCTCTAAAGGACAATACTATGAGCAGCTTTCCTGAAGAAATCAAACCGCTCTGCAGTGCTTAGCCGTCTAACACTCTCGGCCACCTTGGATGTGAAAAGAATGCCAAATGCTCCGTGTGGTATTGAAGCACAACTGTTTCTTATAAGGCCTCTAATTATCAGCTGGGAAGGTGTGGATGTTAGCGCTGCATTCGCGGACATCATGTAAAAGCCTACCCAATATCTACTTCACTACAACAAGCTAAACAATTTCAGTAAATACCTGAAAATATTTGGATCTTGACCAGACTATGGACAAAGGTCTTCGCTTTGTATAAGTTCGAAGCATAAATACTTTTCATGTTTACCTTCACACAAGTAATGTGACAATGAGTGAAGTGATTTACCATTGTCAGATGAGACTGGTATATCCTTTAAAGGGATGTGTGTTTGTGGTTTCTGGTGAATATGTTATTTTTGGCTCACATAGTATTCGCACATAGTCACTTCTGGGCACTGGGATATTCTGTGATTATTTTATAGTATTTAAGATGTACAAATATAGCCGCTGGTTTTAATAGATCACATTAATGTTTCTTTTATACTTTTTTAAAGCATTTTTTACTATCGAAGCCTCATGATTGTCACCTCAGTTGTGCCCAGACCACATGTTGCTGTTTCTTCCTGTCAGACGTCAGACTGACATATGTATGTCACTCCACCCACAGCAGACCATTAGATTCTCCCACGAGGAAGTCAACAGACATCACTCTCATTTCTGACTCACTCACTATAATCACTTTAAGCTTTTTTTTTTTATTTTATTTTTTTTATCTCAAAAAAATCACCTGAAAATAACAAAACAAGCAGAGGATGCAAACATGGACTGGATGCACATTTATTTAGTTACTTTGCAAGACATTTATGTGAACCACAACACATACAAACAAAAAGAAAAAAATCATCAGAAAATTAACAGGAATAAGTTATATTCTGTTCAGAGCTGGAGCTCCAGGCGCTTCCTCAGTTTATCTTGTAGCAGCATACACAACATGAGGCTCCAGCTCTCTCTGTGCCACAGGCCTGCAGCTTCTTTTGGCTTTTTTCTGGAAATTCAGAGCTGCGTAGTTCAGATTGTCTGAAGTCATGTTCTGAAAATCAGGATATTTAGTTAAACCCTGCATGAGACAACCAAGGTGGATTTATGGGTTATGTGAGTTTCAGAGTGAGATTTTTAGAGGTAAATATAAATATAAATGAGAAACCACATATACAGTACAAATTATTTTCTTTTTTTTGAAGCATTCTACACTTTGCAACTATAATCAATAATTGGTGGTATAGTTATCACACACAGCAGACACTCAGGTTTTGATAGAAAAAGAAAAAAAAAGTCCTTCTGGAAAAATAAACGTGTTTAAAACTTTTCCCAGACAGGAAATATGTCATAAGGACCAACTCTTCACAGTGAACGCTTCAGCTAGCATTTTACCCACATTACATTTTAGAGTTATAATTTGAGTTTTGCAAAATATAGATTTTGTCTGGGGGTTTTTTTTGGTTTTTTTTAAAAAAAACCTTTTTATTTAGTCTAGATGAACTTTTACTAAATAATTTTCCTGTTGGAGTTATTACGTTTTTCTATGTTTCTGATATTATTTAAAGTTAAAGAAAATAAAAGATTACAATTGCTTGCCTGAATTTACTCTATGATGCAACATGCCGAGGCTATTCACAGAGTAAATATGCATTTCAATGAAGCTTTTGAATCATAGAAAACAGTTGTCAGTTTTAAAAAAAAAGAAGAAAAACTAAAAAAATGAGTTTACCTTGTTATTTTCTTTTTGCTCTCCAGCAGCTAAATGGAAATACCGAAAATGATTGCGTATTATTAACAACCAAATACATTGTTTTGGACAGGTTAATCAGTTTAGAAGATGAGTGAAATAATTTGCAAGTAACCTCACCTTTTTGATATTTCCAGATTTTTAGAACCAGAATAACGACCACTAAAGTGAGCAGACCTGTCAGAGCTCCAAGGGCGATGATTGCGTGGTTTGTCGTTCCACTGGGCTCTTCTACAAAAATAATTACATAAAAACATAATTTTTAAATCATCCTGATTGCTTTAGATGTACTATTGATGATAGTGAAGTAACTACATGGAAACTGAAAAACATCTTTTTAAACAAAAAAATCAATCTTACGATCAGTCTTATTACAATCCTCCTCTTCTCTGGGTTCATTGTCTGTAAAGAATCATCGTTATCATAACATTTTGTGATTGCGTGACACGTTTTCATGCTAAAGATTATGAAGACACAAAAAATATCTAAGTCATGAACGAAAGCTTACCTTGAATTCTTAACTCAACTGCGTTGGAAATGACTGTGTGCCCATTGATGTAAAATCCACAGAAATACAGCCCAGCATCAGATAAATCCACTCGCTTGATTTGAAGGAAGACAAAAGAGACGTTGGAACTCATATTAAAATTTCTGTTTCTAAATCCATGACAGAATGACGCTTCGCTGTCCGATCCATACATAGAAGAAACACAGCTGGGCTTAGTTTGATTGACCACTCTGAACCAGTCTGTCTGCGTTGGATAGACAGAAATGTTGGAACATTGCAGTGTGACCTCTTGCTGGACCTCCACAGTCTGAAACTCAGAAGCTGAGATCCAGCCTGAAACAAAAAACAGATACAACATAACACTTATTTATGTAACGGACAGATAGAATTACATTAGTTTAACATTAAATGAGATTTTTCTTTCAAATATAGAGAATAATGATATACTATACTTACTGCGGCTGCAGAAAACCACTGCTGTTATTAAAGTGAACCTCCTCATTCTGCGTGTAACTGTCTTACAGCCAGGAAACTTTATGTTCTGTAGGGGGGTTTCATTTCATTAGAAAGGGGTGTGGTATTGAGTACATCATGCCAGAAGATTTGAATCTACACAGCCTATTTTCATCAGTACCGCTTAAAATGTCAGGCAGCAATTCATTCACACTCGTGCAGGTTTACAGAAGAGTTATCAACGCCTTGTGTGCAAGTAACAGCACACCAGAAAGTGAGACAATAAACATGAATCTGGTGCTGTGCTTTATTGGCAAGAGAAGTTGTTTTGAAGGTATGTAAGACTGTTATTAAGGTACTCCCCCCACGCGCTAAGAAACCAGCTGATTCCACTTATGTCCAACTGCAAATAGTCACTTCTGCTCCTTATTGCAGCCCATGACCATCTGTTTTGTCCTCATAAAGATTCAGGTTATCCATTCTGTGCAACACAAGTAGATGATAATACTTCCTCTTTCTGTTTACTGCTGATCATTATCAAACTTACCAAAGCTGCATAGTGTCAATAGTACTCAGTCAACTATGTAGCCTTTTGGGATACCAGTGCCCAGTATGGAGGGGGTCAAAGGTGTACAGCCACAAACACTCTGAGGCACCAATGTTTAGTCAATATTTGTTAGTAAGAACACTTTTTAATAGTTCATTCTGTTCTATCTCGTGTTTCATGAACACAAAGTCTTCCAACATGTTGTTTTTTTCAGCTCTTTTTTATTGTAGTTATCACAACTTCTGTTTCCTTGTCATGTCTAAGTTATATCACTTATCTAAACAGTGGATGTATAAAAAACACTGAACCCTCTATCTGATGTGTGTGTTTGAATGGGAGACTGACCAGGAATTGCATGTTAATGAGGCCAGTAAGTTACGTTACGTGCTTTCATGAAAAAATGACAAATTTATTATCAGTTATATTAAAAACAAATTATTATGCTCACTTCTAGCTCTGGTATTTTATTCTTTAATACCAAATAATTTGTATTTATCTTTTACTGGGTCTGATAGGCCCTTGGTTCATCCACCGTCTGAAATGAGTCTGCAAATTTTCTTGGGAGTGGCTGCCTTTTCTAAACAGAAAACTGACCTGAATGTGGGGCTTCTGTTCTTTTAGGGAGATCGGTTCTTGCTCACAGGTAGAAAACACTGGAGTGGAAGGAGCATTTTTACATTCAATAATCTCATTTTATGAAACTTTGGATTTGTTTGATATGAGCATTCATATAGAACATATAATGCTATATACATGGAAGAAAATGGGCAAAGGGTTTATAGGCCTAGTTGAATATATGCAAATTTAGGTCTGTTAGAAAATCAGACAGTTTATATCACAAATAGCTGTGATCGTGGATGCAGCTTCTAATACTCTATAAGACCTCCGAGAGTCTTCTTTGTCAGCTGATCCTTTGAGATCATAGTCTGCCTCTATGAGTCAATCTCAGCAACACGACCACCTGACTCACCACACATTTCAGCTTGTTAGCTCTAGGAGGCACTCCAGATCTCTGTATACTTAAGAAGAGCTGAATTCCACTGCAGTAAATATTTAGCCAGTTTGACTGATGTTTTGAACAGTTTGAACAACTTTTCACTAGGACATCATTCTTTTTGGTCTGAAAAGAACTTTGAATTTGCTCTCTGTGTCAAGTTCAATTAAACTGCATATAACTACATATAACTGACAAACAATATTAAATGTTTAGTAAACAAATGACTTCATGAGGACTTAAATATAAATTTGTTTCTCAAATATGTGTTTTGTCTCATATACATAGTTACAATCAGGTATTACAAAAAAGACTTCCACATATTTATTTTATTATTATTATTGTTTTTTAAAAATAGATAATATAACTGCATGACTATTTAAAAAATGTAGAAATGTAGAATATTCTGTATTTGACATGTGTGGCATTGCTGTAAAACGGATTTATTTTTCTGTGACACTGAGACGGAAGTTTAAAATAACACACGGGGTGACCCTTTTAAGAACCAATCAAGAGTAACCCAGATTTCATGCTGTTGGCTGCTCTTTTCCTCCAAATCTTCAGTTGACAAGACCTCTTAAAAGATGCATCTCTGTATCACCCTCTGTGGGATATGTAAGTGTCTGGGTAGAAGATTCATGTATATTCAGGTAGGGTTATATTTTCATACCTGATTATGCTTTTTTAACAATGTGTATTTTTCTGACACAGTTCATCTGTCAGCTGTGATCCAGTCAGCTACAGTCAAGCAGGACACTGGGGTGAGATTTGCTGCTATTGGGGACAACGTGACTTTGCAGTGCTTTTATGAAAGCCAAGTGGCGATGCACTTCTCCTGGTACCGACAATTCTTAGGAAGCCAACCTAAGCTCCTCTCTACAATTTACAAATATGATAAGCCATCTGAAGTCCTCCACACATTGGAAAAGAACCCTCGTTTCTCTGTGGAAAGAAAGGAAGGGACCAATCATCTGCAAATCTCTGGTGTCCACCTCTCAGATTCAGCTACATACTTCTGCGGGAGCTCACACTCCAACATGGTGGAATTTGGAGAAGGGATCTTTCTGAGTGTTCGAGGTATTTTGCTTCTGTTTTTCATGAACACCTTTTATTCCATGTTCCTTTAGCATTCCCATGCTTAGAGTCTAGGGCCGATGTGCCAGGTCCCCCAGTCACTCCCTCCAGCTCTTCCAAGGGGACACTGGGGCCTTCACAAACCAGACAAAAGATTTACTCTTTCCATTGAGTCTTTGGTCTGCCTTATCTGAATGACCTCAACTGGCTCCCTTTTTTATTTTCTTTTTTGAAAATCCTTGCCATCCAAAAAAAATCGTGTTTTATTGTCTAAATATTACAACTGGTAAATGGACTGGTTCTTATATGGAGCTTTTCTACTGTAACTGAGCACTCAAATCGCTTTAAATCAGCAGTCCCCAACCTTTTTTTGCGCACGGACCAGTTTATGTCCGACAATGTTTTCACAGACCAGCCTTTAAGGTGTTGCAGATAAATACAACAAAATAAAACCAGTACCGGTACCAAAAAAAAAAAAGAATATTTATTCATAACACACGGGAAAAGACCCAGGAAAACCAAGTTAACGATAAAAACCAAAAAAACCCTGAAAACCATAAATTTCACACACGAGCCTCAACTCTCACAGCCCGGTACCAAACAGCTTACGGACCGCTACCGGTCTGTGGCCCGGGGGTTGGGGACCGCTGCTTTAAACAACTTGCCTCATTCAGAAATTCACACATGCACAATTTTTGCATGTGCATTCTATCTAACATTTGCTCCATCAGAGAGCAACTGTAATATAAACCAGATTAGATGTTGGTTAATATTGAATAATGATTAATAATGATTATTATGATGAGTTTTTATTTTCAGGTATATAAACATGGGGTATTTCATCTTATATGAATGTGAGTGTGAATGGTTGACAATCATTCTGCATTTACCCTAAAAAACACTGGTTCAAATATTTACTTCTCCTTTCCCTGTTTATTCTTCATCTACCTTTCTGTTTACTTACTGCTTTATTTTCAAAACTAGTCACTGATGTGGATTTTTATATTTCTACTTACCTCCTTTGTTTTTTCTCCTCTCTGCTTATTATTTTTTTTTATTTGGGTTCACCTTTGCCTTATCAGCCTTTTTCTATTCAGTCTAGCCTAATGTGCATTTGGTTTATTTTTTTTTATTTTCATCTAGCCAGTTAGCGAGTATATTTTTTACCTGCCGTTATTGTGCATTTTATTGTTTTTTGTTTATTTTGCAGTGTCCTTTTCTTTGAAACCCTGCTAATGTTTTGTTGGTGTAGATTGGAAAGATCATCAACAGTATGCTCATTAATACATGCATATACATTCAAGATCTACAAAAAATGACACATAAAGCTACTTTCTCAAATTTTTTACGTTTTTTCAGGAGCTAATCACCAGACAATTGACCAAGAACCAGCATCTATGACCATCCAAGTTGGCGACTCAGTGATGTTCAACTGTACAGTACACACTGGAACCTGTGATGAAGAACATAGTGTCTACTGGTTTAGACACGGATCCCACCCAGGAATTGTTCACACACATATAAACACAAATAAACCCGTCTCTGTGAAGTCTCCTTCACAGAGCTGTGTGTACCATTTGCATAAAATGAACCTTAGCTCCTTTGATACTGGAACCTATTACTGTGCGATGTCCTCCTGTGGGGAGATACTGTTTGGTAATGGAAGCAAGCTTATCATCAGAGGTGATGTTAAAGACCGAGATGCTGAGGTAAAAATTTTGGTGTGGCTCTCTATCATTAGAGCCGGGATTCTCTTGTTCTTTCTACCCTCATGTATTTGTGTATTTGTCAGAAAAAGCTGTTAATTCAGCAAACTTGTGTTACGCAAAACTTAAACACAAGTTTATTTGTTCAAGAAGAAAACAGATTAAGAGATGAACGGGTATTAGCATGTTCATTTACTCATCCAGTCACTATATTTGTTTTAATACTTTTTTAAAAGATAATATCTCTTTTGTTGTTGTTTTTATGTAATCCTGAATTTGAAAGAGTAGCAAAATCAAATTTCACATTTTAATATTTTTACCATTCAGTGGTATTTAATTCTTGTAATACGATGCCATAAAAATAAACAAACAAACAAAATAAAACAAAAGACTATAATTTAAAAGAAATTACATATTTACAGATATTAATTCTGAATAAGATGAAAGAAAATCTAAATTATCCACATTTTGTGTAAAATAACATGAAAAAAGTGAAACAGAGTTGCCATAAAAATGTTTCTTCCTCTCAGAACAGACTAATAAAGCTGTTGTAAATTTTTAATTTTAGAATATAAGTTTATTACTGTAAAGCCATTTTTAAAAATTGGATGCAATTAGTAACACCCACCCAGACATAGGGCATTTTAAAATCTGTATTATAAATTTCATACATTCTTTGTCATAATGATTGATTATATTTTCACATTGTGTTAGAGTTTGCGCATGTTTCATTTATATTGATTTTTTACATGACTGTATAAGTGCTCTGCAGTGTGTAGTTGGTTTGTTGACCATCCCTATGTATACACATATAGTTGTAACTGGAGTGATAATATGTTTGTTGTTTAATAATTGTTAAAAATAAAGAAGAATCAAGAAACATGAAATTTCTTGTTTGACTTGTTTCTTTTAGTAAATGAATTTAACCTCCTTTGTTCCTAATTCACAAACCATAAGCATGCACACACACACACACCTACACACACACACGCACACACACGCACACACACACACACACACACACATAGCAAAATAATGCAAAGAACCAAATTTTTAAGACTGAGAATCCTTTGCAAACACTAATAGTTAATTAGTAATCAGTAAGTTTCTAAGCAAAAACTTACTTTTCTTTACTCGTTGTCTAAGAGGGGGAGATGTCATTGTATTGCATATCATGCTGAAAACCACCGATATGTAAGAATAGAGTGGATGTGGAGCTTGAAACAGGTACATAATGTTTTGACTAGGGCTATGATAAGATCACTACAGTACTACCATTATTTTTTTATATGTAGCGAACAAAAAACTGATGACGACATAACATATAGAAATGAGACTGATACCTAAATTCATTATACATCGTAAATGCATAAACAAAGTACAGTAGCACCTTATATTTTCAGATACAAGCATAATGTTAAATAGGATCTTGCTGATACTTCTGTAAGAAGCTTTCCAAGTCACAGTGATACAAATCCAACCTTTTTTTTTCCTGGTTTATTTCAATTCAGGTCTTTCAGTCTCTTTGGCAGACCCTGACATCAGAATAAACCACTGTGTCCTGACTGTTTTTCACTGGAGATCTGCAGGCGGAAATTCTGGGAGCAGAAGACACTGAAGCATAGATGACTCCAGATCTACTCTGAAAAAACATGAAATTTATATAGATACGTCACACATGTTCTGACTGCTTGGACAAAGAGAGACAACAGTTCAAATTTTATTTTATGAGCTATGAAGTAAAGCGCCATTGGTTCTCATGTAGTTATAGTTCAAATAAAATGTCAGCCCTTTTATGCTTGAAATCCCCTGTCTGTAATAGCATAGCCCTATTGCCAGTCTTGGCAGCCGGGGATCGGTCCGCCAGGGCCTCCGCTCCTGGCCGCCGCCCGACACACATTGCACCCGACCCCTATGGCGCCTCCTGCGGGTGGTGGGCCTGCGGGAGGATGGGCCCATGTCTCCTCTTCGGGCTGTGCCCGGCCGGGCCCCATGGACTAAGGCCCGGCCACCAGACGCTCGCCCTCGGGCACCCTCCCCGGGCCTGGCTCCAGGGCGGGGCCCCGGTAACCCTATCCCGGGCAGGGTAAACTGTTCCCTCGATGTTCTTTTCATACGGGTCTTCTGAATCGCTCTTTGTCTGGTCCCTCACCCAGGACCAATTTGCCATGGGAGACCCTACCAGGGGGCAAAAGCCCCCAGACAACATAGCCCCTGGGATCCCTGTGACACACAAACCCCTCCACCACGATAAGGTAGCGATTCACGCCTCCTGGGTGAGGTGTTCCGGGCATGTCCCACCGGGAGGAGGCCCCGGGGCAGACCCAGGACGCGCTGGAGAGATTATATCTCTCGGCTGGCCTGGGAACGCCTTGGTGTTCCCCCGGATGAGCTGGAGGAGGTGGCTGGGGAGAGGGAGGTCTGGGCTTCTCTGCTTAGGCTGCTGCCCCCGCGACCCGACTTCGGATAAAGCGGATGAGGATGGATGGATGGATGGATGGTAATAGCATAGCAGTAAGTCTATTTATTCCCAAATAGTTAACATATTGCACTATAAAGCCAGTATTTACGTTGTTTTTGATTATGTAAAAGGGCTGAAAACTATGACCACAAATCGGGCACAATGCTCACAACATTTTTCAAATTCTTAACTCTGAGGTTGCATTTCCCAAAATAGCTGATGCATGCAAACAGGAGCAAACAGGAATTTCTTTGCAGCAGTAACACTAAATAAAGTCAGCAGTGTAATGCATATGCATGTATAGATAGGTGGCAGTGTATGTAGAAAGCAAAATCAAGAAAGCCAAAGAGCATGCTGTAGGTGTGTTTGAGAGTCATAGAGACAAGCAGCAGGAGGGAGGGAGCTGAGCACACCAAGCCCACACCAAACCAGTGAAGCTCATGCAGCCAATGAATCTTCAGTTAGCTCCTGCATGACAAAATATAGCACAAAACAAAACAAAAGAGAGCCACCTAGTGCCAGAATGATCTTGAGATAATAACGTGCAAAGAGGTGTACCTCTCTCACAAACTTTAAATCATGTTTCAAAATGCCAATTTTCTTTGTATGAGAATAAACCATTGCAATGATTGTAATACACTGTCTACTAGGGAATAATCTTCCACCTTACAAAGCAGGAAATATAAGCCCTGTCTTCCTGACAAGAAATTTAAAGCTTTATGATCTGAAAATCTCAATCTCAAGAGATTAACTTGATTGACAGAGTCTGTAAAGACATTTAGAACAAAGCCTTAACAGACACACAAAAGTCCACTATTCTGAGAAAGTTTCTAAAAACTTGGATGACTCCAGTTTCCATGATGTTAAGGAATCATGTTTGTTACTGCTGATGATTTATTCATCATCACTGAATTAACGATTTTGAGTGATTTCAGGGATTTTGGAGATTAACTATAGTTTTTAGTTAAGTGTTTTGGTAAATGCACTTGGACCTCTTATTTAAAGGCTAAATCTAACACGTTTATACTGAGTATAGTATATTTTGGATCTAATCATTGGTATATGCAGTTTGCATTTAGGTTGTAAGGTTTCTACCTAGTGTGGAAAGAATAATACGAGCTTTTTAAGAAAACTTTAGGGTATAAAACTTGCAGAATAAACAAAGGACAAAAGATACAAAAAACATTCATGCAATACTTGGCTGTCTTGTGGAGATCCATCAGATTCGGATGGTACTGTAAACAAAGATGTAGACAATCAGTGGTAGTTACTGTATATATTTGAAATGTGAACATATGGAATGAAAGCATTATGTACTATAAAGTAACATTTAGCCTTTCAGCTGGATAGATAAAGAGAGAGAGCGTTCAGTATAAAGTATAATTTTACATACTTTTCAGGCCTTTTCCGTGATTCTTCCAATGTGCCCATGCAAGTAGAAGAGTCGCTATCCCAAGGATAATATTTGAAAGCATCAATGCAATAAAAGCAGGGCTGATATCATGTAATTTGGTGACACGAGCATCTCATTAATGAGAGAAGAATAAAGAAGAAATAAATAATTACATTTACATTACATCAGCTTAGGTATGTGAGGTATGATACAAACATGCACATCTTACTGCGAATTTTGATTGTGGTCCCATTTCCAAACATTGTATGTCCACATGAAGTCACAGCACAATAGTAGGTCCCAGCATCGTCCAAGGTGAGGTTCCATATGAAGAGGTTATACACGCAGATCATTTCTCCACTTTCAGCCATCTGACATATGTTCTCATTTCCTGATGAATAAATCATCTCTGGAGCAGAATTCTCAGAATTTTTCATCCATGTGATACTAGTATGTTCTGGTGCACACTGAGCAGAGTGAACTGAACAGCTGAGAGTCACAGAGTCTGCTAACTGCACTGTCTGGGACTCTGACTGATGGATGACAGAGTCACTGATCAGGTTTGTACCTTGGAAAAGAAACCGTTGACCCAGTTATTAGCTTTGTAGTCAATTTGAGAGAAAGAAAAAAAGATAAATGAATGAATAAAAACTTTTGAAATGTAAACACTTATACCTTTAATCAGGAGAAAGGTTCCTTGTCCAAATTCACACTTATTTAGTGTTAACACTCCACAGTAGTACGTACCAGTGTCCTCCTGTATAGTCTTGGATATGGTCAGATGACTCTTGAAGCTTTCAGCTTTTACTAAAAAATGCTGAGACGGTTCTTTGAATATTGTCAGATTATACAGAGTATCTGTTGAAGCCACTAGCTGCAGTCTTTTGCCAGTGGTCAATTTGTACCACACTCTCATTCTTGGTGCATCATGTTGAATGTGACACGTGATGCTAATTCTGTCTCCTAGTTTTACTGCTTGAAAGGAAACAGGCTGAGAGATGTCACTTAACAGTGCTTCACCTGAAATAAGCAGAGGAATAAGTAGCATAACAATCTGTTTTCTGTATATAATGCCAAATAAAAAGATATTATCAGTGGACTTTTGTAACTTACACAGAGACCAGAGTTGGAATACATTAAGAATGTAAACCATCATTTTCACTGCTTCAAGCTTCCACACAGCAGATCTGACTTACTGAAATGTCAGTGACAGAACTCATAACAGATTCAGCCTTGCAGGGCTAACCAGTGCGAAACCAAGCCAGATGTGTCCGAGGTCTGATTGGTTCACCATATTCGTGTAGTCTCACTTTATTGGCTGCTGAGTAAATCAAAGTCCTTTGATCACAACTTTGATGAGATACTGAGGTCAGGAGAAGGCCAGTTCAAGTCGTCCATCGAGTTTATGTCAAGATGAACAAGAAGATGAACAAACTGAAAACGTTTTCATTGTATTTATCATGAAAAGCTTCAGTGTTAGCATTTTGGCAGCCACCAAGTTAGTGTTTTGGGGAAAGAAACCAAAAGGTTCTATATGTTGATGTTGATGTTATACTAACAAGTTTGGATAGCAAGTTGTGTCTATAAGATGTATGGCTGCTAACTATGGACACCGATATCTACACTTTAGCAAATTTTAAAAAGTAAGATTGAATGAAACAAAAACAGAACTCCACTCACCAAAACTGAAAGACTAACTTTCTTTAAGATCTGTACCACGAACAAGCCAGTTACTAAAGGACCATTAGGTACACATAGAAACGTCCACTCCAAACTTACCCACCGTACACCTCCTATCAAGGGGAAGCAGATGAAAAAACAACACTGTGGGACGAACTACCTCAAAGCCAACTCTGAAGAACACTTAAAGGTTGGAAAGTCAGATTACGCTGGTAACTAACCAATTACATCATGTTACAATGGATCCAAATACTTTTACTGAATTTTTCCATTTTTGTGTTTTGTACATTATATAGAAGCTAGTTTGTCACATCTATGAAATGCTGGCTTGCTATGCGCCATAATGTTGTCATAATGTTGTCATAATGTTGCTAGGTCATTTAGGATACTGCAGAACAGGCCAGGAGAAAACAGAATGACATTATGGCTAAATGGTTTAAATGCATGGTTCTCATAAGCCAGAACTGTGAAGGCTTTTTTTTACTCTAATGACTATATACTGCATTCACCTGACTTTTAGCACAGACAACAAATCAACCTCAGCATACTGAGAGCCACAGATGCTGAGACATCCTGCTTAAACCACAAGGCATTTTTACTGTTAACAGCAAAGAGTCTATAAAAGTGTCCTGCTTCTATAGTTAGAGTCAACAAGTAGAAAAAACATGTCAAGAAATATTTAGAAGACTTGACCTAATGTATGTTCACACCTTACACGTAATATCTGTGTGACAGAACCTGTTGGCTAACCTCACCAGCGCACAGAGGTTTAGGTGATTTCTTTTTCTTAGAAAAGGTCCACCCATTTGTGGTAAGTGCTTAAATTTGAGCTCCACTGCACCTAGAATTTGTTAGAAACTCTTTCAATAAGCAATGAATCAAATGTCATGAGTTACATTACTTTAATGAACCCTTGTCTTTTAAAAGTTCTTAATAGGATAAATAGTAATCTGTAACATATTGCATATCAAAAGTAACCCTCCTGAAACCTATTATTAAACACCAACCCAAAACACAATCACTGGATACACATGTAGAAACACCTGTTTCTACAAATGTAGAAATCATGGAGATTGTGCAAACAGCTGTCACCATCCTTGTATCTTCTTCTGTGGTTCCCTATTACACGCCCTTCTTTTTTCTTTTTTGAGGGTTTGTTTCTTGTGTTTTTACTTCCTGGCTTTGTTCTTTGGGTTCCCTTTCAAGGTCTATTTTACAAAGAAAGTTTAACATGCACTGCATCTTTTGCTAATCTGCTTTCATAATTGTAACAGGTTACTTAAAATTCCAAGGAAACTTTCACCAGTGTCCTGAAACTGTACCATAATATAATCTTTTATGATTAGCTGATAACCTCTGTGGCCCATTAGCCACTGCTACCCAAGACTCTGTGAAACCAGGCATTTCAAGATGCTTGTCTAAGTGTGGTTGTATATAGACCACTAATTTGCACCTCCTCTTGTCTGCATGTTGAAGTGTCCTTAGAGAAGATACTTATCCTCAGTACCCCCAGGTTGTTTGTACACTTTACTTAAAAGGTCATTTTTAAATCATGTCTTATGTTTGCCGCCTGCCTTGTGGAGTTCATTTGTCATTATAATACAATGTTAGGTCAGTATAACATTATGATGAAGTGCTTCTCTTGCATGGCTCTCATAAACCACACATCAGAGCGCTTTTGTTTTTGTTTTTTTACATGAGACAACAAATCAACCTCGGGGTTCTGTGAACTACTGATGCTACAACATCCTGGTGAAACCACAGAGTATTTTTTACTGTTAACTCCAAAGAGACTATAGAACAGCATCTCTTCTTTTTGATGGTACACATTATGCCAGTTAAGCAGCACTGAAGCATGGTTGGCTAATTTTGCATGCAGTGTGTTGAGGGGGCAGAATGCACAGCTGTGAATGTGAATCTTCTCTTTCAAATGTTGAGCTTGGTTGTTGACATGCACCATCATCATTCTGTGTTGAAACAGCATTGGTCACTTCATGCAAAACCCCCCAAATGCATTTTTAAAGAGCTTTTATTAATAGAGGGCAAACCTTTAATTTATACAATTTCAAACAAATTTAAAGTACATTCTTCTGAAACCTCCAGAGCAACTTAAATAAAGACAGTTTTGGTCCACTTCTTCACCTCTGCTCCTTCACACTGGAGTATACACACTCACTCTGGGTTTGATCTGTTTTTTTTCTTGATCTGTTAGTCTTGTGGTTGCGCAAAGCAGCGTAATGAAGGTTTTCTTTGTATTCACTGTCTTGATGTAACTGGTGATAAAAAAAAGAAAAGAAAAAATGGTCCACCATCATTGTATAAGACGATATAAGACATTATTGTATAAAGAGCTAGACTGCAGCAGCTTACAGGAGAGAAAGAATAAATATGCTATGCTATCATTAATTTTCATAGTAGAAAATGATTCTTACCTCTGTGCTAGTTGTAGAAGTTTCTGAAGGTGTTACAAAATAAATTAAAACATTATTTTGATTTCAATGGAACAGGACGATGAAAACTTAATGTTGCCTTAAAAGAGTAACACTTACCTGCGCACCGCCTCTGCTGTTTGCTCAGTTTGTACAACGTGAATGCCAGAAAACCAGTCAGGATGGCAGTTAATGCCAAGGCTCCACTGAAGAAATGCACCAAGAGAAGAGATTCTGCTTTTTCTGCAGAGAGCAACAAATATGACCGTGCTTTTAGTCTTTTCTTTTTTCTGGTTTAGGAAAGAAAAGTCTTAAACATTACCTACGTTCAAACAGTACTAACATGCCTGTTTCTACTGGTTGATAGTGGTTGTTGCAAATTGTTGGTCTTAATCGTGATTATCACAAAAAGATACCAAATTAAGGAAATTTACTTTAGGGTGATATAGGACAGAATTCCAAAGTATCCATGAAAATGCATTTTACAATTATCTCCAGCTAATATGGATGCAGCAAGTCGGTGAAGTGGTCAGTAGTTATGCCTCACAGCAAGAAATTTAAACCTGCTGATAAGCGGGACCTTTCTGTCTGGAATTTATATGTTCTCCCTGAAGCTGTATGTTTTCCTTTGGTTTCTCTAGAATCCTCAGGCAATTCATTTTTAATGGTTATTCAGTTGTCCACTTTTCGGGGAACTGTCATTGTTTTTAGCTGGGATGATTTGACAGCAAGTCACAATGTTTCCAGCAGCCCCAGTTGGAAAATGTGTTTTTGAAAAATCATTATTATTGATGGTTTGTAGGTATTATATCTAGATCTACTTTTATGCTTTAAGGAATTAATCCTACAAAGTTACTTACCCTTCACTGCAGTCCCACTTCCATATAGTATGTGTCCACATGAGGCCACAGCGCAATAGTGCTGAGAAAGATTCAGGTTCTTCATCGGAAAGTTGTAGACACAGGTGTTACTTTGTGTGTTGAGTTTCCTCTCACAGGGATCATTCCTGCTTCCATTGGTGTAAATGATTCCTGGAAGAGTTGCTTCAGACTTTCTGAACCAGTAAACACTGTGTTCTCCATCACAGCTTCCAGGTTGTACTGTACAGTTCAGAACCATAGAGTGCACTGGCTGTAGGGTTTCAGATGACAACTGGTAGACTAAAGCTCGGATGTTCTGATCTGAACCCTTTACACTGACAATTGTGCCTTCACAAAATTTAAAGTCATATAAATTGCTCATTACGCAGTAGTAAGTAGCTGAGTCTGAAGTTCTCAAATCTGATATCTTCAGAAAGTTTCCAGTAACCAGTGAAAAACGTGAATTGTTAAAGGGATCGTGAAAAGTACCATTTTGACGGTGCTTGTAGTATGTAGACATCAGCCTGGGTCTATTTCCTAGAGTTTGCTTATACCAGTAAAGCATCACTGCTGATTTGTCTTCACATTGGCATTCCAAAATCAGAGTTTCCCCAACATGGGCTGGTTTAAAATGTAACGCTGTATTTTTCAAGAGCGTTGTATGAGCTGAGGAGAAAATGAGGACACAAATCACATAAATGTGAAAATAAATGTAATATATATCCAAAATATGCATCTTCCACCATAAGAATTGAACAAGCAAACATGTTGGTTTTAGGTTAAAATGAACAACAAAAAGGTACAAAGCACAACTTACCCATATTTGCCACGAACAGACAGATGAAATACAAAGCACAGGTTGGAGGTGTCATCGTGCAACAAATGCTGTGAGGAATGAACACAATCTGTATACGTTTTCCACTCTTCACAGAGAAGACTGTGTCTGATTGGCCAGTCAGTCTGAAGGTCCTATTTTGGAAACAGTCAAAATAAACTCTCTCCTTAGCAATAGATTGCATGGTTCATATATATATATATATATATATATATATATATATATATATATATATATATATATATATATATATATTTATACAATTCAATTTCTATTTGCAATTCCAACAATATTTCTATCAATTCAATCAAGTCAATTAACTATGATTACATGTATAAAATATAAAACTTTATAAAGTTATATCCAACTTCACAAAAGCTTCAAAAGGTAAGTTTTTGTTAATAAAAAAAACATGGCATTTAACTTTGTTATAAGCCACAAATAAAGGAGAAATGAGGAAATTAAAAAAATTACATCCCTGCTTGGTAATGTTGGTACGGTCTAGCAGCGGGACAAGCAGTGTTTTCACTGAATTGGCATTGTTAGCAGTGTAACTTTAATTTTTACACTTTGTAAAGTTATTTGGTGAATTAGATTAAACCTTAAGGTCAGGCAATATGTTTGACAGCTCTGCACTAGAATAAGAATCACATAGAAATAATATACCATATACCACACAATATACCAAAATATCACAGTGGCCCATAGCGAGGGTGGGAGTAGGAGTCGATGCAACTACTGTTGGTTTGATTAGCTTAGCAGCATCAGAAATGTTGATGATTCAAGAGCAAATTTCTGAAGTAGCTTAGGACGTGAATGTCTGTTTTCAAAAAATAGTCACCTGTCATTTTGCAATGGACACATTTCAGTTGGTTATGGTTACACATGATTGAAATGAGACAACTGACATCTGACCCATTTGGATAATCTCAAGAAGCCAGTGCACAATTCAAGCAACGTGGCAACCACTTATAACTAACTGCTATAAGTGATTACCTTGGTAAAGGAACGCGTAAGACTGTTCACTGGTCGATAGACATCAACAGTATGGTGTGTGTGGTGTCCAACTCTTGGTTTTATTTCATCACTTTATAAACCACTTCACTATAAATTATGTTAAACAGTATATCTAGTACATTTAGTGATTAAAACACTGTAAAGTATTTGCCAAAGTAAATAAAGGAACGCTTCAGCTCATGGAAAGCTAAATGTAACATGGTATTTACTCCAATACTGCATCTCCCACCGCATTAAACATGAACGTGCAACTCCGACATTTTCTAAACAGGGTTGTTGCCACTAATGAGGTAACACGCAATACACAAAATGGCTTCTCTTGACTCTTTGCTTCCGTCTGAACTTGAGCACACTGTGGCCTAGAAGCCACAGGCCAGTCTTCCTGTACACAAGCTAGGTCTCAAGTTTCCACCAGTGGAAACCTGTTCTCACCTTATTCACCACAGGACTCAAAACAAGAGTCAACTGCTGTGAGCTGACTACTTTAAAGGTTGCACCCTCCACTCAAGTCACTGGTTACACAAGAGTATTAATAGATCAGAGGGGATTTTTGTGTTTGTCTGTGTCAGCATCTATTTCTCACCATTACCTTACATTGTTTCTACTCAGTGGTTTTGTTTGGTTTTGCTTTTTTTAACCATAGTAAACGAACTGTACACTAATTTCTTTGTGTTGTGTCATAACTTTTGCAAAGTGTAAAGCCTCCATCGGTCGTGGGAGACTGTTTTCACACATTTACTCCTGTTCACACTTCACCAAACTACATTTAAGGTGTAGTTGAAAAATACTTTCATCGCTGCATTTCATGCTGTTTTGGTTTTGCTTCCTGGAGTTTTAAGATATGCATCTATAACAGACATCATATTTTAAGATGGTCAAAACTTTGTAAAATTGCATTAGATCTTCCACACTGCTACAGTGGGGCATAAAAGTACTTAGTCAGCCATCAATTGTGCAAGTTCTCCCACTTAAAACGATGAGCGAGGCCTGTAATTTTCATCATAGATATACCTCAACTATGAGAGACAGAATTAGAAAAAAACCCTCAGAAAATCACATTGTCTGATTTTTAAAGAATTTATTTGCAAATCAGGGTGGAAAATAAGTATTTGCTCAATAACAAAACTTAATGTCGGTACTTTATTACATACCCTTTAAATGGTTAAATGTTTTCTTTAAGTCTTCAGGTTTTCACACATTGTTGCTGGTATATTGGCCCATTCCTCCATGCAGATCTCCTCTAGTGCAGTAATGTTTTGGGGCTGTCGCTGGGCTAGACGGACTTTCAACTCCCTCCAAAGATTTTCTATGGGGTTGAGATCTGGAGACTGACTAGGCAACTCCAGCATCTTAAAATGCTTCTTATGAAGCGACTCCTTTGTTACCCGGGTGGTGTGTTTTGGATCACTGTCATGCTGAAAGACCCAGCCATGTTTCATCTTCAGTGCTCTTGCTGATGGAAGGAGGTTTTCAATCAAAGTCTGACGATACATGGCCCCATTCATTCTTTCCTTTACATGGATCAGTCATCCTGGTCCCTTTACAGAAAAACACCCCAAAGCATGATGTTACCACCCCCATGCTTCACAGTAGGTGTGGTGTTCTTTGGATGCAACTCAGCATTCTTTCTCCTCCAAACATGTAGAGTTTTTACCAAAAAGTTCTATTTTGGCTTCATCTGACCATATGACATTTTCTCCGTCCTCTTCTCGATCATCCAAATGCTCTACGGCAAACTTCAGACAGGCCTGGACATGTACTGGCTTAAGCTGGGGGACACAACTGACACTGCAGGATTTGAGTCCCTGGCGGTGTAGCAGGTTACTGTTAGTAGTTTTGTTACTTTGGTCTCAGCTCTCAGCGTGTCACTCACAAGGTCCCCCCGTGTGGTTCTGAGATTTTTTCTCACTGTTCTTGTGATTATTTTGACCTCATGGGGTGAGATCTTGCGTGAAGGAAATAATGGAAATAATTTGGTTGCTATTATAACATGTTACCATATGTTGCAAGTGCACTCTAGGCAAGCTAGCTGTTAACCAGACTGTTGACAGCTAGCCAAGTGACCTTTTCAGTTTCAGCTGACTGCAGGTTTCCCCAACTTTATAAACAGATCATGAAACTGATGTCATTGTTAGTCAGTGGTGCCAGTTTCAGTCATTATGCAAATGTACTGTTTTTACGGTTGGGAAAATCTGCAGTCAGCTGAGACTGAAGAGGTCAAGTGGATGAGTGATGAAACATTTTTCTCATTGCTACGTCCAGATGAACAGAAAAAACTTTTTGGGATTTTGTTACCTGGATGATTGAGCACGCATCAAGACATTTGGCTTGTATAGTTAAGTTATAATTCTTTTCATAGCTATCATATCTTCATCTCCTGAAATACAAAAACTTAATCAAAATTGAGTTTTTAAAATGTAAAATAGATGGAGAAAACTTTACTGAATGTTTGAGCCCTCAGACAGACTGCAAATCAACTTTGTGTCAATGATTCCCACAAAGACGACGGTTTACTGTGTTAACATCCCATCTGAGTGGGGTTTGGGAGTGGGAGATGTGACCATAGAATCTGTCGTATTACTAATGATAGCCTGTGCTGTCTTACCTGTCTGTTCTTAAAACTATGATGGCAAACAATTTTCAAACAATTTTTTTATACTAAGGTGTGGACCCTCGTTTTTTGGAGTGCCCATTTTAAAGCACACTTTTGGAGGAGAGATGTAAAATGAATAATAGAAAATAGTTTGTTTTTGTGGACAATGTATCAATCACGTGAGAATAAGTGTGATAGCTGCCTATGAGTGGATTTTTATTTGAAAAGTCAGTAATGAGTGTGCAGTTTATACAGATGTGTTTTCAGGAGCTGAGCTCCACAACCTATTTCTGCCTCTCAGTAATATTAGTATTTGAATGTAACAGTGCAAAGAAGAGTATTTGCCCAATACTGACACAGGCAATAATTGCCACGTATGAATTAAAGTTATTTTTTATAGCGAGCAAAGTGGTTTGTAGAGTCACAGCAAACAATTCCACAGGTTCATATCTCAGTCACCTACAAAAAGAAAGGTAGGACAGCACTCCGCAGGACAATTTGTGAAATGGAAAGACTTTCATCCAAAAGTAGCATTATTTTAAAACAGTACATTTTGTCTCTACAGTGCAACATACAGTAAATAACTGAAGAGAAATACATTCTGTTAGTGATAAGCAGGTTTTTCAATATGACAGTCCATGGAAATCATGCTGGTTTTTAAATCTTAAGTATATAAAAATACAGTTTAGGTGAAGTTGCCGAAATGTACTAAGCTTCAGTGACTGAGAAGGATCTCCAATCAGGAAGAACCTGCAGAAACTCTTAAAGGCACAAGACACACACAGAACAAAATCCAGCAACCATCAGAAGCGTTGCAAGACATCCCTTAGCCATTATTTGTCATAGCTTGGTCGTATTCCCATGATGAAACTTTGATGTTCTGTTGTCAGGGTTTGAGTGTAGAGTAAATTACAGCGTCTCCATTGGCTTTTACTGTAGTTTGTCTGGGCCTGATACTATTGTGAGCCAAACCCACAGATGTGTAGATGACTGTATCATCAGTCTGTGAAAAAAAGGAAATTCCAATAAAAATATAGATAAATTCTGTCAGACACATTAAAATATGTGAAATAATCTATTGCTCTTTGATGACTGGGATGGGCTGCCGTGGGATGGATGGATGGACTAAGACAAACTCTCACCTGATCGCCTTCATCGGCTGCTTCTGTGAAAAAACACACCCATTAAAAGATACCTATAGTTAGTAGTTACTGAAGAATAACAGAATGTGGATCTCGTCCTGCATAAAGTTTTACACACCTGCAGATTTTTTCATTCTTGTCTTGCAAAATGTCACTACAAGGAGGAGCGTCACAGATCCAAGAACCATGTTTGACAGCATCAGTGCAATAACGGTCGGACTCAGTGGCATGCTTTCAGTGTCTGCTGTAAACATGATACATGATTTAACATTTAATATTCGATTTAGAGAAAACTAATTGTGACAAACTGGATTTTTGTAAGTTTAGCTACTTACTCTGACCACAGGCATTTCCTTTTCTACACAAATGGGCCAAATTCAAACAGCAGAGAAACAGATAAAAATAAATAAAAGTATACACCATATTTAGAATTCCTTTTATAACGTTCTCTGTGATAACCTGTTGACAAGTGAAAACCTTATCTCATCTCTGATCTCTTCAAAGCTACCACATTTCTTTGACACTTATCTCGGAGAGGAGGATCTGCCACTTGACTTGACTGAGCGGTTTGTGGGGTTTTGGGGTTGTTATTTTTAAAGTGTTTAATTAGATCTGACATTATGATAAAAAGGACAAATCTGGCAAAGTTTCACAAACTTGTTGTCTTTGGATCTAATCCTGGAAACTACACTTTAAAGAAACACATTTAAAAACCATTGAACCTTAAAGTGGAAGCCTTAAAAACTTTAAACATGCACTGCAAGTGTCTTACCATAATTGATTCTTGTCCCATTTCCAAGCAGTATTTGTCCACATGCATTGACAGCACAGTAGTAGACCCCAGCGTCATCCCGGCTCCTGACGACAAAGTTGTTCTCGCAGGTAGTTCGTCCTCTGTCAGTTCTCTGGGAGATGTTGTTCTTATTGTCAGAGCAATAAATCATCTCTGGAGCAGAATGATCCGAGTTTTTCAGCCACATGAAACTAGTGAGTTCTGCTGTGCATTGAGCAGAGTGAAGAGAACAGCTGAGAGTCACAGAGTCTCCGGACCTCACTGACTTTGATTCTGGCTGCTGGATGACAGAGCCGCTGATTGTCTTTGCACCTTGGAACACAAACCATTTGGACTGAGATTATTAGCATTGTGTTCACATTCAATTGAAATTATGTGAAATACAAACATGTCCAAACGTACCTGTCAACATCAGAAATGTTCCTGACCCAAACTGAACCTCACTTATGTGTAAGACTCCACAGAAGTATGTTCCAACATCTTCCCATGATGTTTTATTTATGGTCAGATGATTGTTAGTCATGTCAAATTTAACTGAAGAACGGTTAACAAATTCATCACTGAACTCTCTCACATTATACTGAGAATTAGTTTTTACCACCAGCTGTAGTTTCCTCCCTGTAGTCACCTTGTACCACATTCTTTTCACTGATGCGCTCTTTATGAAGCATTTAATAGTAGCTGAGTGGCCAATCTTCACTCTTTTCAAAGGTTCAGGCTGAGAGACTTCACTTAACTGTGCTGCACCTGAAATAAATCAGACAGAGTCAGTTTCACACAAATGAAGATCAAAAGTTTACACAAGTAAATTTGTTTTACTTACACAAAGAGCAGAGCAGGAAAACATTCACAAAGGACATCTTCATCTTGTCTCCTTCTTCAGTACAGCAGTCCTCACCTAATGAAGCAGCAGTATACTTCTCAGATTTAAAAACGCCAGCTTGTCCTACATTTTGCCACATCTGACAGGTCTGATTGGTTCATCACCATCACACTGCAGAACATGATTGGCTCTGTCGAGTAACGTGGCGTAGAGAGAGAGATTTAGGTCTCCCTGGCCATCCCCTGCCATCAAAGCTGAGGGGGTAAAAGGACTTGACATTCAGCCTTATGTGCTAAAAAAGATCGGAGTGGTAAAACTGAACTTTTTCCTACAGTTTGATCATCTTCATTCGTAATCAAAGACAAATCACAAATGTAAGTGATCAATATGCAGAGAAATGCAGTTTGAGTTGTGGAAATTTCTGTTCTAATCTTTAGAGTTTTGTGTGTAGACATGAGCCATAATCAACCTTTTGTATTCATGTGTTGGACTGAGAAGATAAGAACTGTGTCACCAACCCATCATTATACTTTTGAACGAGTGTCAAACACAGGTTGATGGTTCATGTGGTTTTTCCGATGGTTAGTTCTGCTCAATACTAATCAGAAAATAATCAGTTAAATATCATTATGACCATTTTAATATTGTGAAAAAAATCTGACCTCTGAATGTCTCACATTTAAAGAGTATAATTTAGTAAAAAGGAGGATTGCATTGAGTAAATTGCGATAGAAAAACACAGTTTTAAAGAGAAAAGATATTTGGATTAAACGTGATTGTTCTAATGAAATTTAAAATGAATGAAATGTGAAGTGAAGAATGATACGGTGTGGTGGAAGATCAATTGACCTGATTGGTTGACTATATATTAGAGAGAGAGAGAGATGTGGTGAGTCGGCACTTGACAAAGTCTAAACTGGGATGGATGGAGGTGTTGTGGGTCTGTTCCCAGCGGTCCTGTGAGATTAACAGCAGAGAGTCCAGCAGAGATGCAAAGAGGTAGCAGACTGCCCACAATCTGGACTTCCTGTGATGTCAATGAGCCAGTTATTCATAACACAAAGCAAATCCAGGCATATTTTCAGTATTTTTTAGTATTTTTACTGAGCCAATTACATACTCCAGCTTTGGTTTGAGGATACTGAGGTGTGATAAAGCATTTGTTTTTTTCTATGTTTGTCACACTTAATGTACTTTGTACTTAACTGTGCTGCACCTGAAATAATTCAGGGAGGATACACAAAAGTTTACACAAGTAAATTTGTTTTACTTACATAAAGAGCAGAGCAGGAAAACATTTACAAAGAACATCTTCATCTTGTCTCCTTCTTCAGTACAGCAGTCCACACCTAATGAAGCAGTAGTATACTTCTCAGATTTACCAACGCCAGCTTGTCCTACATTTTGCCACATCTGACAGGTCTGATTGGTTCATCACCATTTTGTTACAGAAAGTGATTTGCTGGTTTGCACTCAAAGCAAAAAATCCTTGTGGGCTATTTTGAAAACAGAATTTTGTATCCTGAAACTGTCGGTTTTGCTTCATACTTTCCAGAACAGCAGAAGACCTAGTTTCTATGCATTACACAGATGTCCTCAAAGTTGATAAAGTATAAAGAACTAGAAAATTTAAAAAAAAAACCAGTGGGGATAAGTAATTGGTTTATTTAGTGAAGTAAAGCACATGTTCCTATATATGTCCTATATATGTCCCCTCCACTTACCCCTTACTTTAATTAATTAATCATATGACAATAAATGTGATTTAAATGTAATATTTTAAACAGTTTAACAGTATCATTATCACATCATAATATAATAGCGCAAAAACCTGTTGTGTTATTTACAGATGTTTCCACATCAGAGACAACATAGGCATAGGGTTATTTTGTTGGCTTCAATCTATTTTTGTGGTGATGTGAAAAAGTATTTAGAAATGGCTTCATAACCCTTTTCCAGACTGAGAGAGCTCTGTTACTTGAATTTCCTTGGATCGCGGCATGATGTCTGACCTTTGAAGATCTCTTGGGGGTTGGGGGGATTTGGAAACTGCATTTGTTTACTTTTTTGTGTTATTATTGTCTAATATTTAAAATTGTTTGATGATCTAAAACATTTAAGTGTGAAGAACATAAAACATTAAAAACTTCTTATTAAATTAACCCACTCCACGCTAATGATGATTGTGTTCATATTTTTGAGGGGGAGAGAGATTGGTGGTGATAGGGACTTCCAGCACTGAAGATGTGTTCCACTTTAATGCTCTGTGTTCATTGATATAATGAGATAAGAAGGACTTCTTGATAGACCCCACAACCTCTCAAAGTTTTAATCCACAGGGAAGGCCTTGGAAGTCTTGAGAAGCTGCAATCCACCTGGAAATGATCCAAGGCACTGAATTGTTAACCTCGTAGGGTGCTGGAGACTGACCCAGAACACCTCCAGACATCCCAGTTTATACTGTCTATTCTTGTGTAAAGCAGTAAAGTGGACAAGCATTTGGTCTCAGAGTAGAAACACAGGACCTTATGAGGTTCTCTTTAAATGGTAAATGGACTGATTCTTATATAGCGCTTTTCTACTCTCCCGGCGTACTCAAATCGCTGTATACAACTTTAAAGCCTGACTTTCCTTATAAAGGATGTGCTTTCATTTCATTCATGTCCTCACTGCACAATTTAACATGGAAAATCATGAAATTTGTGTTTCAAACAATTAACAATCTCTGTGTATTTGGATTTTAATATCATGATAATAGTGATAATCGTTTTGCCTCATGAGATTTAGTCCCCTCAAAACCAAATTAAAAGTATTTCAAATTTTCTGATGTTTGTGTGTTTAGCTCAGAACGTGAGTATGAGTGGAGTGTGTATACAGTGGTTTGAAAAAGTGCCCGCCCCCTTCCCTTACACAGCGCTGTAAAAGACTCATTGCCAGCGAACACACGACTGCAGTTGTTGTTGTTGTTGTTAAGGGTGGCCCAACCAGTTATTAGGTTTATTAGGTTATTAGGGGCGAAGACTTTTCCACACAGGACCATGTAGGTTTTCTCTTCTTATAAACAAACACCTTGATTTGGAAAAGGCATTTTTTTTAAGTTTGTTATCTCTTTCTAACATCTAAAGTTTTTGATGATCTGAAACATTTAAATGTGACAAACATAAAAAAACATGAAAATAAAATGAAATCAGCTATGGGGCAAATGCTATATCACACCACTGTAGACATTTATAGACTGCTTTGAGTACTCGGGGAGAGTAGAAAAGCGCTATATAAGAATCAGTCCATTTACCATGTAATCACAAACCACAGATGGAGTATGTAATTAGCTAAAAGTACTCAAGATATGCCTGGATTTGCTTTGTGTTATAGGGGTGATCGTGGCTCAAGAGTTGGGAGTTCGCCTTGTAATCGGAAGGTTGCCGGCTCGAGCCCCGGCTTGGACGGTCTCGGTCATTGTGTCCTTGGGCAAGACACTTCACCCGTTGCCTACTGGTGGCTACGGGTGAACCAGTGTGTGAATGGGTGGGTGGATGTCTGGATATGTAAAAGCGCTTTGGGGTCCTTAGGGACTAGTAAAGCGCTATACAAATACAGGCCATTTACCATTTGTGTTATGAATGACTGCAATACTGACATAACAGAAAGTCCAGATTTTGGGCAGTCTGCTGCCTCTGAGCATCTCTGCTGAACTTCTGAGATCCAATCGTCTGAACTGTTAATCTCTTAACACCGACAGCTCTGTTACATTTGAACATTATTTATTCATTAGAGCATTCACTTTAGCATATTCCTTTATCCAAATATCTTTTCTCTTTAAAATTGTGGTTGTCAATCATAGTTTACTCAATACAATCTCTTTTTTAACTAAATCATGAACGTGAAATGTCAGATATTCAGAGATCAGAATGTCCTGTGTGCACCCCCATTTAGTATCTCTCTCCCCTTTCTTCATATCTACACAGAAAACTCTAAACATTAGAATAGACATTTGCACTACTTAAACTGCATTTCTCTGCATAATGATCACTTACTTTTTTTATTTATTGTTGATTAAAAAGAAAGATGATCGCCATACTAGTAGATCAGGAAAGGCTCTTTTTTAGCACTCTGAACTTTAAAAAAAACGTTTTTAGCACATAAGGCTGAATGTCAAGTCCTTTTACCCCCTCAGCTTTGATGGCAGGGGGCTGCCAGGGGGACCTAAATCTCTCTCTACGCCACGTTACTCGACAGAGCCAATCATGTTCTGCAGTGTGATGGTGATGAACCAATCAGACCTGTCAGATGTGGCAAAATGTAGGACAAGCTGGCGTTTTTAAATCTGAGAAGTATACTGCTGCTTCATTAGGTGTGGACTGCTGTACTGAAGAAGGAGACAAGATGAAGATGTTCTTTGTGAATGTTTTCCTGCTCTGCTCTTTGTGTAAGTAAAACAAATTTACTTGTGTAAACTTTTGAACTTCATTTGTGTGAAACTGAGTCTCTCTGAATTATTTCAGGTGCAGCACAATTAAGTGAAGTCTCTCAGCCTGAACCTTTGAAAACAGTGAAGATTGGCCACTCAGCTACTATTAAATGCTTCATAAAGAGCGCATCAGTGAAAAGAATGTGGTACAAGGTGACTACAGGGAGGAAACTACAGCTGGTGGTAAAAACTAATTCTCAGTATAATGTGAGAGAGTTCAGTGATGAATTTGTTAACCGTTCTTCAGTTAAATTTGACATGACTAACAATCATCTGACCATAACTAAAACATCATGGGAAGATGTTGGAACATATTTCTGTGGAGTCTTACACATAAGTGAGGTTCAGTTTGGGTCAGGAACATTTCTGATGTTGACAGGTACGTTTGGACATGTTTGTATTTCAAATACTTTCAACTGAATATGAACACAATGCTAATAATCACAGTCCAAATGGTTTGTTTTCCAAGGTGCAAAGACAACCAGCGGCTCTGTCGTCCAGCAGCCAGAATCAAAGTCAGTGAGGTCCGGAGACTCTGTGACTCTCAGCTGTTCTCTTCACTCTGCTCAATGCACAGCAGAACTCACTAGTTTCATGTGGCTGAAAAACTCGGATCATTCTGCTCCAGAGATGATTTATTGCTCTGACAATAAGAAGAACAGTTTCCAGGGAACTGGCAGAGGACGAACTACCTGCGTGTACAACTTTGTCGTAAGGAGCCGGGATGACGCTGGGGTCTACTACTGTGCTGTCAATGCATGTGGACAAATACTGCTTGGAAATGGGACAAGAATCAATAATGGTAAGACACTAGCAGTGCATGTTTAAAGTTTTTACTTTCACTTTAAGGTTCAACAGTTTTTAAATGTGTTTCTTTAAAGTGTAGTTTCCAGTAGATTAGATCCAAACAAGTCTGTGAAACTTTGCCAGATTTGTCCTTTTTATCAGAATGTCAGATCTAATTAAACACAAATTCTGCTTGAAAATGGGACCAAGATTGGTTTTAAGTGTAAGTAACTTTGCAGTAGAAAATCATGCGTTTAAAATTTCCGAAAAGCACATATGATGATTAGCTTTTTAAAAGATCTGTTTTGCTTTTTAATTTATACATTAGAAGTTGCTTTGAACTGAAATTCTTATGCCTCCTTCATGTCTGCATTTGCAGATGGCATCAATTATCATGAGACACCAATACTATGCATCATCATCATCACCATCATCATGGGTGTTTATCTGGTTTTCGCTGTGTTCATGATCAGTAAGAGAAACCGCTACCACTGTACAGTAACCGATGCTGTTGATCTCTATACTGTGTGTTGCACTGAGCATAACATCAATCACTTTGTTTGCCTGCTTTTCAGAGTTTAACTCAGGACCTTCACCTCTGTTCAAGGTATGTGCTGTTTAGTTGAATATTTATATAATCATTAAACCATCCTAAGTGGCTCATAACTTTGATTTTGTGCACATTATTGTACTTTTTCTCAGATTCGAGGTGAAGAAAACCTCAAACTCAAGATATCAAATGAACAGAGAGATGGTATCTGGAGTGAATGTGTGTACTCCAGGGTGAAGCTACACTGAACTGAAGCCGTTACGACTTTGATGCCACATGTCTAGACATGAACTTATTACTGTAGCTTTGAAATGTTTAGGCTGTTCTCTAGCTCTTTCTAACATTATCCTGCTCGATCGATTTAAAGCCTGCTCTTTTTTTTTCTTTGTTTTGTTCTAAATAAAATTCTTATTATCTATTCTGTAAGACAGAGGCGTGTGAGATGAAAGCTGACATGTTGATGTAATCTGTTGCTCACTTTCTTTCTCTTTCTGTCATTTTTAAATGAAAGACCAGTTTTTTTAATCAATAATAAACACAAAATCTTGACTTTTAAAGTAAAGCATTTTAAGCTTTTCATGCATCGTATCTCAATTTTTTACTGTTAGCACTGAGGGGGTAAATTGGGTGTTTTTAAACTGTTGGTCTTCATCTGTGGCCTTGTGAAGTCTCTCTTCTCTTCGGGGTTGTCTTGTGATCCTCATTTGACTGGATGATTTGAAAGGGCTTCTCTTCATCGCAGAGATGATCCAGAGATTATCCATTAGTCTTGATTGATTGTTTTGTCACCATCAAAATCTAAACTGGGATGGATGGAGGTGTTGCGGGTCTGTTCCCTGCGGTCCGGTGAGATTAAAAATTCAAGTCCAGCAGAGATGCTCAGAGGGAGCACGCTGCCCACATTCTGGGCTTGCTGTGATGTCAGTAAGCCAGTCATTCATAACACAAAGCAAATCCAGGGATGTTTTGAATATTTTTTACATACTAATTACATACTCCAGCTGTGGTTTGTGGTTACATGTATAGTGTAGTGTGATAAAGCATTTGGCCACTACCTGATTTTCTGTTATTTGTATATTTGTCACACTGAAATAATTCAGACAGGATACACTTAGTTTCACACAAATCAAGCATGAATGAATACAGTTGCACATAGCAATGCACAATGTAGGAGCTCTGCCTTACTTTGAAACCTATTTTAAATGCACCATGACATGATCAATTCTTAATCAATTTATGTTTAAACTTAAATTTGAGTTTTGATATGGGAATATTTTCAGTTCTGTTAAGTAATTTTCTTTAATTTTATGTTCCAAAAACCTTGATCAACAACAACTGCAGGCTGTATGTTTCTTCTTGCTCAACCTGAACTACCTCCAGTTTATATTTTCTGCAGGCAAGTATGTACAAAATGTTTTACAGAAAGGTTCAACATGATGATTCTCTGACAATTACAGAAGCCCCAAGCAAATTTAAAATACATGACAGCAGGTAGTAAACAAATGAGCTTCTATTGCGGCTGGTGTCCTGGTGGAAACACACGTTTTCTTATACCCTGCTTAAGCGTATACCTCTCATGGCTGTACACACTACATCACTGGTGACGGATCTCATTACTGTCAAAAACCAGCCAAGGACTGGTTTTCTGTATCTGTCTGTATCTGTTAATGTAACTCTGTTTAACTTGGAAAGTTTTATATTGATTATAGAAGAAGGGTGTTATCATTGGTGAGTGTAGGGTTTTTCCAAACATGAACATTTTTTAATCCAAAACATTTTACAGAAAAGATGCTCACTTAAAACATTCATATTAATCTGAAGAAAAAAGAAGGGAGGAATCTACATTTAATATATTGCCATGTATGATATAAGTCACAACACATTTCTCTATATTAAAATATATTTTTTGTTACACTAGTCAGTGTAATTTCTTAACCAACAGCCTTGCTGCCAAGTACAAACCTACAGCAAACTCTATAGTACATCACATAGCACAGCATTCTGCAGGGCAATTTGTAAAATGGAAAGAATTTCAGTCCAAACATAAAAGTATATTAAAACAGTACATTTGGTTTTCACAGTGCAAGGCAGAGTAAATAACTGAAGAATGATACATTCCATTAGTGATAAGCTGGTGGTTAAATGTGACGGTCCATGAAAATCATGCTGGTTTTAAAATCTGAAGGATACAAAAATATTAATTTAGCCTACAAAGTGGTGAAGTTGAGGAAATGTACTAAGCTTCAGTGACTGGGAAAGTCAAAACTTGTTTGATTATAGTTTGAATGCTTGTATGCACCACTGAAAAGAGATATACTACCTATAAGAGTTGCAAGACATCCCTTAGCCATTATTTGTCACAGCTTGGTCGTATTCCCCTGATGAAACTTTGATGTTCTGTTGTCAGGGTTTGAGTGTAGAGTAAATTACAGCATCTCCATTGGCTTTTACTGTAGGTTGTCTGGGCTTATTACTACTGTGAGCCAAACCCACAGATGTATAGATGACTGTATCACCAGTCTGTGAACAAAGGAAATTCCAATAAAAATATAGATAAATTCTGTCAGACACATTAAAATATGTGAAATAATCTATTGCTCTTTGATGACTGGGATAGGCCATCGTGGGATGGATGGATGGACTAAGACAAACTCTCACCTGACCGCCTTCATCGGCTGCTTCTGTGGAAGAACACAAGCATTAAAAGATACCTATAGTTAGTAGTTACTGCAGAATAACAGAATGTGGATCTTGTCCTGCATAAAGTTTTACACACCTGCAGATTTTTTCATTCTTGTCTTGCAAAATGTCACTACAAGGAGGAGCGTCACAGATCCAAGAACAATGTTTGACAGCATCAGTGCAATAACGGTCGGACCCAGTGGCATGCTTTCAGTGTCTGCTGTCAATATGATACATGATTTAACATTTAATGAACACACTTTAATGATTTAGACAACACTAATTTCGATTAACTGGATTTAATGTAGGATTTGTAGGACTTACTCTTACCACAAGCATTTTGTTTTCTACACAAATGGGTCAAACAGCAGTGAAACAGATAAAGATAAATGAAGTATATGGTATATTTAGATTTTTGGGGTTTTTTTACCACTTGCTGTGACAACCTGGTGCAAAGTGAAAACCTTATCTCATCTCTGATCTCTTCAAAGCTACCACATTTTCTTGACAAACACTTACATGGAGATCATGATCTGCCACTTGACTTGACTGAGTGGTTTGTAGGGTTTTGTTTTTTATTTTTAAAGCATTTAATTAGATCTGACTTTCTGTGGATACTGTAAGTACTTCACGTTGCCTCAGTTAAAAATAAATAAATTTTAAAAAAAACACCCTCCCACTTATATATGTTAAGGAATTTTTTTTTTTTTTTTTTTTTTTTTTTTTTTTACAAATAATCAGGTGGCGAAATAGTTTTAAAAAATTTGGACTTTCTGATTCAGTGAAGGTTTTCCTTGGAACTAATGTATGGCAATTAGTTGACTATACTTTGAAGAAAAATATTTCAATACCTTTGAACATTAAAGTGAAAGTAAAAATTTTAAAAATGCACTGCTAGTGTCTTACCATGAATTATTCTTGTCCCATTTCCAAGCAGTATTTGTCCACATGCATTGACGGCACAGTAGTAGACCCCAGCGTCATCCCGGCTCCTGACGACAAAGTTGTACTCGCAGGTAGTTCGTCCTCTGTCAGTTCTCTGGGAGATGTTGTTCTTATTGTCAGAGCAATAAATCATCTCTGGAGCAGAATGATTCGAGTTTTTCAGCCACATGAAACTAGTGAGTTCTGCTGTGCATTGAGCAGAGTGAAGAGAACAGCTGAGAGTCACAGAGTCTCCGGACCTCACTGACTTTGATTCTGGCTGCTGGACCACAGAGTCGCTGACTGTCTTTGCACCTTGGAAAACAAACCATTTGGACTGTGATTATTAGCATTGTGTTTACATTCAGTTGAAATTATGTGAAATGCAAACATGTCCAAACATACCTGTCAACATCAGAAATGTTCCTGACCCAAACTGAACCTCACTTATGTGTAAGACTCCACAGAAGTATGTTCCAACATCTTCCCATGATGTTTTATTTATGGTCAGATGATTGTTAGTCATGTCAAATTTAACTGAAGAACGGTTAACGAATTCATCACTGAACTCTCTCACATTATAGTAAGAATCAGTTTTTACCACCAGCTGTAGTTTCCTCCCTGTAGTCACCTTGTACCACACAGTTTTGGTTGATGCGCTCTTTATGAAGCATTTAATAGTAGCTGAGTGGCCAATCTTCACTGTTTTCAAAGATTCAGGCTGAGAGACTTCACTTAACTGTGCTGCACCTGAAATAATTCAGACAGACTCAGTTTCACACAAATGAAGATTTAAAATTTCCACAAGTAAATTTGTTTTACTTACATGAAGAGCAGAGCAGAAAAACATTCACAAAGAACATCTTCATCTTGTCTCCTTCTTCAGTACAGCAGTCCTCACCTAATGAAGCAGCAGCTGACTTCTCAGATTTAAAAACAAAGCTTGTCCTACATTTTGCCACATCTGACAGGTCTGATTGGTTCATCACCATCACACTGCAGAACATGATTGGCTCTGTCGAGTAACGTGGCGTAGAGAGAGATTGAAGTCCCCTGGCCGCCCCCTGCCATCAAAGCTGACTTGACATTCAGCCTTATGTGTTTATAAACATCAGTGCTGAAACAGAACTTTTTTTCAGTAGTTTGGTGATCATTTTTATTCTTAGTAAAAGACAAATAAAAAATGTAAGTGATCAGTATACAGAGAAATGCAGTTTGAGTTGTGGAAATGTCTGTTCTAATGTTTGGATTTTCGTCTCCATACATGAGCCATAATCAACCTTTTGTATTCATGTGCTGGACTGAGAAGATAAGGACTGTGTTGCCAATCCATCATTATACTTTTGAACAGCGGTTAAACACAGAATGATAAAGATAATTATGTTTAAGGTGGCCCATTTTATATTGTGAAAGATTAATGATGACAGGCTTAATTCAGGCTGTGCCTAAAGCCTGTGTACAAAATGACTTCAGAGGTGTGTGTGTGTGTGTGTGTGTGTGTGTGCGTGCGTGTGTGTATGTCTGTTTGTGTGTGTGTGTGTGTGTGAGAGAGAGAGAGACTAAATGAGAGTGCACACAGGACATTCTGATCTCTGAATTTCTCATATTTAAAGTGTATGATTTATTTAAAAATTGATTGTATTGATTAATTGTCACTGAGAAACACAGTTTTCAAGAGAAAAAGTATTTGGATTAAAAGGGATTATGATAAAGTGAATGTGCTAATGAAATCTATAAGGAATGAAAAGTGAGGCTTTTTTGGATATGACTGAATGTTCAAATGTAACTGAACTGTCCATGTTAAAAGAGATATAATTAATAAAAATAATAATAAATTTTATTTAAAAAAGCATCTTTCAAAACAATCGAGGACACTGTACACAGGCAATAACAAGTAAATAAACAGATAAACAAATAAATAGGGAATATGGAAATAGAGAGAGAATGATAAGGTGTGGCTGAAGATCCGTTGACCTGATTGGTTGACTAAGAGAGAGGCAGGGCAAGTGGGCACTTGACAAAATCTAAACTGGGATGGATGGATTTGTTGCAGGTCTGTTACCAGCGGTCCTGTAATATTAACAATTCAGACAATTGGATAGAGCAGAGGTGCTCAGAGGGTGCAGACTACATTCTGGACTTGCTGTGATGCCAGTCAGCCAGTCATCCATAACACAGCAAATCCAGGCATATTTTGAATATTTTTACTGAGCTAATTAAATATTCCAGCTGTGGTTTGTATTTACACAGACCCATGACAAAGCATTTGGCCACTACCAGATTTCCTGTTATTTCATATATGTCACACTTTATGTTTCAGTTTTTACTTAAGTGTGCCGCACCCGAAATAATTCAGACAGGATACACTCAGCTTCACACAAATGAAGCAGAATACAGTCACACGTAACAATGCATAACCTAGGAGCTCTGTCGTACTTTGAAACCTATTTAACATGCACCATGACAGGACCACTTATTAATTAATTCATGTTTAAACCTAACTTAGAGTTTTTATATGGGAATAATTGCACTTCTGTTAAATTAAGCTTTTATGTTTCTTTTGTTTCGGAGCAACGGAAAACAGGAGCACTATGAGTCCAGAAACAACAAACACAAAAAAACTAGGCACAAGAGCCCAACAACACAGTTCAGGAGGTCGACACGGAGGCTGATGACACAATAGTCCATCACACAGATCTGGAGGCCAACCGCGGAGCCAACGGCGGCAATAGAGCAGTTCTGGCGGCCAACTGAGTGAAAAGTGGCAGCACCAACACAGTTTAGGGGGTCCGCTCGCGTGGAAAACAGCTGTATCATAGGCAAAGAAGATCCGGACTCCAGCCACATGGAAAACCGCAGCAGTGACACAGGTGTGGATGCCGACTGCTTGGAAAGCGGCAACAATGAGAATGTCCAGGGCCCTGGCTGTGAGGACAGTGGCAGCAGTGATGTCACGTGAATGAAGCAGGTCTGGAGGCTGACCGCATGAAAACGGCGGTCGCACCACAGTTCAGGAGGCCGCCCATGATGATGACGATCCTAATTTGATGGCCTGGAAAGTGGCCAGCGACAGTGAGGTGCAGGCCGGTCTGGACAAGGACGTGGTCATGGCCGTAGACTCATGGACAGCTTGGCTTGACAGCTGATACGCAGGACCAGATGAGATGGTACCAGAAGAGGCAGGACCAGATGGTAGTGTAGTGTTTGCAGGTGGTAGCACGGCAGCCATGGATGGTGGCACTCACGGTGGTGCTGATGGCTGGATGGGCTTGCCTGAGCTACTAGCAGGAACAGAAAACAACTGGGTGGACTCTCCAGAGCCCCCAATTCACACTGAAGCCACAGATGGCTGAACTGACTCCTCAAAGTCCCCAGCGGAGACAGAGGGCTGAACAGACTCCTCGCAGTCCCCAGCAGAGACAGAGCTTCCAGGAAGAACAGATGGCTGGACAAACTCTTCAGAGTCCACAGCAGAGACAGACGGCTGGAGTGGTTCACCAGAGCCCCCAGCAGGAACAGACACAGGGCCAGCGGGTGCAGAGACCCCTGGCTGAGATGAAGCTGGCTGTGCTGGGCATTTGCAAATTGAAGTCAGCTGGCTAAATGAGCTCAGAAGAGCTCCCAGCAGAGGATGGAGATGGCTGGAGTGGCTCACCAGAGTCACCAGCAGCATGAGGAGGTGCTGGACTGACTCTTCTGAACCTCCAGTGGGAATAGCGGTGGTGTGAGAGTCGCGGAGTGCTAGATGGGCTTTCCTGAGCCTCCAGTGAAAACAGGTGGTGGGCCACCTGGTGCAGAGGTCACAGCCTTAAGCAAAGCAGAGCCAAGGTGAGGAGAACACTCTCTGAGCCATTGGCTGAGCAAGATGCTGGGCTGAAGCAGGAACCAGCAGGACCTCAGCTTCCATCGCCTAAGGAATGTAACGAGTGCAGGGGATAGCTGGGCCCGAGCCCTGGTAGCAGGAACAGGTGGAGTATGGCTTTATTTTGTGACTATTCTGAGCGCACATAAAAAGATTTTGCAAGTGCAAATTGTTAGAGTGAATTGTTAAATGTTGCCATTATTGTAAGATAAGATAAGATAAGATAAGATAAGATAAGATAAGATAAGATAAAACTTTATTAATCCCTCGGGTGGGTTCCTCTGGGAAATTCGGTTTCCAAAAGCACAGCACCGACAGAAGTTACAGAGCGTGAGCAGAATATTATATATATACACATATAAATACAGAGACATATATAAATAAAATATACGAAGGGGATAAATAGAATAAATAGGAATAAAAAATAAAAATAAAAATACAAGTGAATTGCACATTTCAAGTATTGAAGTCTGTTGCACAGTTGACTATTAACAAAAGTATTGCACAAAAAGTATTGCACAGTGAAGTGACTAGGCACTACAGCTTAGTTGTTCCCCCCTCCTTTGTCCTCCTGTTTCCCCTCCCTCTCCCCTCCAGAGAGGAGTTAAACAGTCTGATGGCGTGTGGGACAAAGGAGTTTTTAAGTCTGTTGGTTCTTGTCTTTGGGAGAAGCAACCTGTCACTGAACAGACTCTTCTGGTTGTTTATGGCCATGTGCAGAGGATGCCCAGCATTGTCCATAATGTCCAGCAGTTTTTTTAGTGTCCTTTTCTCTGCCACTGACACCAGAGTGTCCAGCTTCATGCCGACCACAGAGCCAGCCTTCCTGATCAGTTTCTCCAGCCTGGATGAGTCCTTTGCTGTCCTGCTCCCCCAGCACACTACAGCATAGAAAAGTACTCCAGCAACCACTGACTGGTAAAACATCCTCAGGAGCTTCCTGCAGATGTTAAAAGACCTCAGCCTCCTGAGGAAATACAGTCGGCTTTGGGCTTTTTTATACAGGTTCTCTGTGTTGCATGACCAGTCCAGTTTGTTGTCCACCCACAAGAGGTGGGTGGACAACCAGGTGGAGATGGTCAACAAGTACAAGTACCTCGGTACTTGTACTTGTTGACCACCTCCACCTCCTCCCCCTCTATCCGAACCGGCAGTAGACCTTCTCTGGACCTCCCGAAGTCCACAACCAGTTCCTTAGTCTTTGAGGTGTTGAGTTGCAGGTGGTTTGTGTGACTCCATGCGACAAAGTTCCTCACCAGACTTCTGTACTCCTCTTCCTGATCATCCCAGATACACCCCATGATGGCTGTGTCATCTGCAAACCTCTGAATATGGCATAATTCAGAGTTGTAGCAGAAGTCAAAGGTGTACAGGGTGAAGAGAAGAGGGGACAGCACAGTTCCCTGTGGTGCTCCTGTGCTGCTGACCACAGTGTCAGACGTGATGTTCTTCAGCCTGACGTACTGTGGTCTGTCAGTGAGGTACTCGGAGATCCAAGCCACCAGGCAGGGGTCCACCTCCATCCTGTTCAGTTTTTCCTGAAGCAGACAGGGCCGGATGGTATTAAAGGCACTGGTAAAGTCAAGAAACAGGATCCTGACCGTGCCTTTTCCCCCATCCAGGTGTGAGTGGGCTCTATGCAGGAGGTACAGGATGGCATCCTCCACTCCGACACCCGCCTTGTATGCGAACTGTAGTGGGTCCTGGGCATGTTGTACCTGTGGTCGGAGGAGGTTGAGGAAGAGCTGCTCTAGAGTCTTCATAACATGTGACGTCAGTGCCACTGGTCGGAAGTCATTCAGCTCATTGGGCCGATTCCTTTTGGGGACTGGGACGATGCAGGATGTCTTCCATAGGGCGGGCACTCTCCCCAGTCGCAGACTGAGATTGAAGACTCGTTGTAGCGGCTCCCCAAGTTCAGCAGCACACGCCTTTAGCATCCTGGGACACACTTTGTCTGGGCCTGCTGCCTTTCTGGGGCGAAGCTTCCTCAGTTGTCTCCTGACCTGATCCACTGTGACACTGGGAGATGATTGGGAGGAGGGGGGGAAGAAGATGTCTTGCTGCTGAGAGAGGGATTGGAGGAGGGGGGTGTCATAGTGTCAGGAAGGGGGGAAAGCGAGGGAGGTAGGAGAGTGGGGAGAGGGCTCTGCAGTAAAGGTGAGGGTGAGGGTGGGGGGGGTTGTGGGCTGGTCAAACCTGTTGAAGAAGTTGTTGAGTTCGTTTGCCTTCTCCACAGTCCCCCCCACTGTGCTTTTCTTGGTGTTGTGGCCTGTGATGGTTTTCACACCATTCCAGACCTACCTCATATTGTTCCTCTCCAACTTCTGCTCTACCTTCCTCCTGTAGGCGTCCTTTGCTTCCCTCAGGCAGCGTTTCACCTCCTGCTGTGCTGCTTTCATCTCCTCCTTCACTTTGCTCCTGAAAGCCTTCTTCTTCATGTTGAGGACAGCTATGACTTCCTGTGTTACCCACGGTTTGTTATTAGGATAACACCGTACCGTCTTAGCAGGGGCGACCGTGTCCACACAAAAGTTGAGGTAGTCTTTCAGACAGTGTGTCGCCCCCTCTATGTACTTAAATTTGTAAACCTTGTCTTAAACTGCATGTTTAGATATTTTTCTGTTCCTCCACTACACATCTAGGATGGTGGGGGAGGCAATTTGTTACAGTGTTTAACTGCAGACATTGCATGTAAGGTTCTTGGTGTCCTTATTTAGAAAGGATGTTTACTTTTTGCCATTTATGGCCTCACCTACCTTGTATATGGTGGACCATTAAAGGGGTGAAGCCATATACAGGGTGAGGGGAGATAACCCTTTTTGTCACCAGGGATGTTGTTAAAACAGTGGTAACCAGGAAGCCACACACACATGCACACAAATACATACACATACACACATCCACGCACACACATCCACACACACATCCACACACACACACAGTGCTTGAACTGTTACGACACACCGTTTATGGTTTTACAATGTGTGGTGCTTGTTTGTCACTAAATAAAAGGCAGTAAGGGGACACTGGAAGTCGGAGCCCTCTGAGGTCGGGTGCAGAGTTGTAGCCTGATCCAATCAGCTTCCCTTGCAAGTTAAAATGGATCGCTGTTTGTCCTGCTTTGTTCACGGTGTTAAGTCTCTGAACCAGCGGGGCCTGCAAGCACAGACCCAACACACATATGTTGCATTTTGAGGAGAAAATTATTTTGAGCGAAGAGAATTTTACTTTGAGCCAAAAAAAGTCATCTCTGGATACAAGAAATATATTTCAGTGTCTTCTATTATCCATATACACACACAATAACAGCCCTTCTTGCTCAGTTGTTGGCATTTGCTATGGTAAATGGTAAATGAACTGATTCTTATATAGCGCTTTTCTACTCTCCCGGAGTACTCAAAGCGCTCTATCAACATGCCTCATTCACCCATTCACACCCACTCATACAAGCACTTCTAAACTCAAGTGCAACCTAAACTACATTCACACTCTGATGAACGCATCAGAGGGCAAGGCGGGGTTAGTATCTTGCCCAAGAATATTTGGCATGCAGACTGGGGAAGCCAAAGATCAAACCACCAACCTTCCGATCAGTAGCTGATCTGCTTGACCACCTGAGCCACAGCCACAGCTCTTGCTCAGATTTCTGATCTGTGTGCTCACAGAAATCTGCGGCCCGGCTGTCACTGTATCGTTCGCATTTACAACATCTCTGCTCCGTACACGCTCAACTCTCAGTTCACCATTACAAGTTTGCTACAAAACCAACCAATCACAGACTTGGATGCAAAAATTCTGATTGGCTGTTACGGTCTCCAGTCAGCTCGCTAGCTACTGCATTCTGGAAACACAGTCCAGAATGTAGCTAAATCCAGGTTAGTATGTTTCATTATTTTATTTGAAAATATATTATTTTTAGAGACCATTATTGGTTTTAATCTAGATTAAACCAAACCACTACACTGGATTTAGCTACATTCTGGACCGCGTTTCCGGAATGCAGTAAATAACAAAATACATTGAAAGTCTGTGTCCTATGTCAAAGTACAACAGGAAACACATGACAGGAACAGAGGCAAGGACTTGATACTGACCAGAGGGAACACGGAGTACAGGGACAGGAGTGACATGAGACACGACTGACTGGAGGAACAAGAAGACAGAACTAGACCCACACTAAGCATGAGGAGCAAAGAAACCAAAACCTCAGAACTAGAAGTCACAAACCAAGATGAACTTGGGGGCTAGAAATACAAAAGAGAAACCAAAACACTAGGAGTCAAAAACCATGATGATTTCAAAGACTAATATATAATAATAATACCAAAATCAAAACACTGAGTCGCCAACCCAGGACCGTGACATCCACTGCCATCTTAAGTTTCTGGATTTGTTCATGACCCTGTTTAACTTGTAGAATTTCTAGATCTTATAGAAGAAGGGTGTTATGGTTGGTGAGTGTAGGGTTTTTCCAAACAATTTTTAATGAAACATTTTTACAGAATGATGCTAACTTAAAACATTCACATTAATTTGAAGAGAAAAGAAGAGAGAAATCTCTATTTCAATATATCATCATGTATGATACAAGTCACAACACATTTCTCTGACTTAAAATTATATCCATATTTTTGGTTACAGTAGTCTACAGAAGCGTAGAGCTGCCACCCAGGCAAAAGAAAAATAGAAGTATATCACGTTATAACGTAAAAAGTTTATTGTTCTAACAAGATACTTTTCATGTTTGTACAATATACTTTTCACGTTTGAACAACATAATATCACGTCATTACAATATGCATAATTATCACGTTCGTACAATATAATATTTGTATTCTACGAATGTGATATTTATATTGTACGAACGTGATAATTATGCATATTGTAATGACGTGATATTATGTTGTTCAAACGTGAAAAGTATATTGTACAAACATGAAAAGTATCTTGTTAGAACAATAAACTTTTTACGTTATAACGTGATATACTTCTATTTTTCTTTTGCCTGGGTGGCAGCTCTACGCTTCCGTAGTAGTCTGTGTAATTTCTTAGCAGCAAAATTTATAGTATATCACATAGCACAGCGATCTGCAGGACAATTTGTGAAATAGAAAGAATTTTAATCCGAACATAAAAGTATATTAAAACAGTACATTTGGTTTTTACGGTGCAAGAAAGAGTACATGACTAAAGAATCATGCATTCCATTAGTATTAAGCTGGTTGTTAAATATGACAGTCCATGAAAATCTTTTTCCAATCCGTGGTTTTTAAATCTGAAGCATACAAAAATATGAATTTAGCGTACAAAGAGGTGAAGTTGCTGAAATGTAATAAGCTTCAGTGACTGAGAAAGTCAAAACTTATTTGATTATAGTTTGAATGCTTGTATGCACCACTGAAAAGAGATATACTACCTATGAGCGTTGCAAGACATCCCTTAGCCATTATTTGTCATAGCTTGGTCGTATTCCCATGATGAAACTTTGATGTTCTGTTGTCAGGGTTTGAGTGTAGAGTATATTACAGCGTCTGCATTGGCTTTTACTGTAGGTTGTCTGGGCTTATTACTACTGTGAGCCAAACACACAGATGTATAGATGACTTTATTACCAGTCTGTAAAGAAAGGAAATTCCAGTAAAAATATAAACATGTTCTGACAGACATATTAAAATATTAAAATATGTCTGGGATAGGCTGCCATGGGTGGATGGATTAAGACAAACTCTCACCTGACCGCCTTCATCGGCCGCTTCTGTGGAAGAACACAAGCATTAAAAGATACCTATAGTTAGTAGTTACTGCAGAATAACAGAATGTGGATCTCATCCTGCATAAAGTTTTACACACCTGCAGATTTTTTCATTCTTGTCTTGCAAAATGTCACTACAAGGAGGAGCATCACAGATCCAAGAACCATGTTTGACAGCATCAGTGCAATAACAGTCGGACCCAGTGGTATGCTTTCAGTGTCTGCTGTAAACATGATACATGATTTAACATTTAATATTCGATTTAGAGAAAACTAATTGTGACAAACTGGATTTAATGTAGGATTTGGCTACTTACTTTGACCACAGGCATTTCTTTTAATACACAAATGGGCCAAAGTCAAACAGCAGTGAAACAGATAAAAATAATCAAATAAATAAAGTATACAGTATATTTAGAAAATCTTTTACCAATTTGTCTTGAAAAACCTGGTGGCATACACACTTACTTCAGAGAACATTGATCTGCCACTTGACATGGCTGGGCCGTTTATTTGGTATTATTGTGTGACTTTGTTTTTTTGTTTTTTATTTTGATCTGACATTCTATCCATAATGAAAATACTTTATATATCCACAGTGAAAAATATATAAATTAATAAGAAAGTCTGAACTGATCAGAACTGATAATTTTACCATGCTGTCATTTCTACATTTTATAGAAAGTACTTATTATTAATTAATCAATTACCAAAATAGCTGTTGTGAAACATGTGGTAAAGTTTAACTGCCTGCCTCAAAAGTACTTTACATAAAAACCTTTCAAGACTTTTGAACCTTAAAGTGGAAGCCCTGAAACTGCTAGTGTCTCACCATTATTGATTCTTGTCCCATTTCCAAGCAATCCTTGTCCACATGCATTGACGGCACAGTAGTAGACCCCAGCGTCATCCCGGCTCCTGATGACAAAGTTGTACACGCAGGTAGTTCGTCCTCTGTCAGTTCTCTGGGAACTGTTTTTCTTATTGTCAGAGCAATAAATCATCTCTGGAGCAGAATGATTTGAGTTTTTCAGCCACATGAAACTAGTGAGTTCTGCTGTGCATTGAGCAGAGTGAAGAGAACAGCTGAGAGTCACAGAGTCTCCGGACCTCACTGACTTTGATTCTGGCTGCTGGACGACAGAGTCGCTGATTGTCTTTGCACCTTGGAATAAAACGATTTGGACTGTGATTATTAGCATTGTGTTTACATTCAATTGAAATTATTTGAAATACAAACATGTCCAAACGTACCTGTCAACATCAGAAATGTTCCTGACCCAAACTGAACCTCACTTATGTGTAAGACTCCACAGAAGTATGTTCCAACATCTTCCCATGACGACACCTGGGTCAAAATCAAGACACAAGAAGTGGAATCCTTCACTGCGCACATTAATGCTGTGGATAAAAACATCAAGTTCACCAGGGAAGACACAAAGGATAACTGTTTGCCTTTCCTGGACTGCGCGGTGCACATTGAAGAGAATGGCAACCTCAACATTGAAGTTTACCGGAAGCCCACACACACGGACCAGTACCTCCTCTTTGACTCCCATCACCCTCTGGAACACAAACTTGGAGTAATTAGGACCCTACACCACCGGGCAGAACATGTTCCCTCTAAGCCTGAAGGGAAAAAGAAGGAACACACACATGTAAAGGAAGCACTGAAAACATGCGGTTATCCTAACTGGGCGTTCATAAAGTCAGCAAAGAGGCACAGAAAAGAAGATCAGACACCAGCGAGGGAGGATAAGAAAGACAGACGCAACAACATTGTCATCCCCTATGTAGCCGGTGTATCAGAGAAACTCAGGAGAGTTTTCTCCAAGCACGACATCCCAGTGTACTTCAGACCCAGCAACACACTCAGACACAAACTGGTTCACCCGAAAGACAAAACTCCAAAACACAGACTGAACAACGTGGTGTATGCTGTACAGTGCAGCGAGGAATGCCCAGACCTCTACATTGGAGAGACCAAACAGCCACTTCACAAGCGCATGGCACAACATAGAAGAGCCACCTCCACAGGACAAGACTCAGCAGTCCATCTGCATCTTAAGGATAAAGGTCACTCTTTTGAGGATGCCAATGTTCACATATTGGACAGAGAGGACAGATGGTTTGAAAGAGGAGTGAAAGAGGGCATCTATGTCCACTGTGAGCGACCATCTTTGAACAGAGGCGGTGGTTTACGGCACTAACTGTCTGCCATCTATAATCCAGTTTTGAGTTCCCTCCCCAGACGCCTTAACGCCCACTCACATCCTGGGCCATCTGACCTCAGGAATTCACATGACAAGGTGGGGCCAGGTTTCACAATGGGCTCACCCGAAACCCTGGCTGATTAGGTCCCACACCCGCTTTCACACCTTGGCGCATGTGATTAGAGGATCACCAGGGGGTCCTTTGTCCCTCATTGGGGGGGATACTCCCACTGGGTTTAAATCTGGGACTCTCGGCCATTTGACCTTAGAACTGAAGAAGCTTCTCGGATGAGAGGTGAAACGTCTTCAAGCAACTTAAAGAAGTCCAGACGCTTTTCTTTGCAAACTCCTTTGACTACGATGACCTGGATGACTGAGAACCTTCACAGACATCTTCCCATGATGTTTTATTTATGGTCAGATGATTGTTAGTCATGTCAAATTTAACTGAAGAACGGTTAACGAATTCATCACTGAACTCTCTCACATTATAGTAAGAATCAGTTTTTACCACCAGCTGTAGTTCCCTCCCTGTAGTCACCTTGTACCACACTCTCTTCATTAATGCGCTCTTTATGTAACATTTAATAGTAGCTGAGTCACCAATCGTGACTGTTTTCAAAGGTTCAGGCCGAGAGACTTCACTTAACTGTGCTGCACCTGAAATAATTCAGACAGACTCAGTTTCACACAAATGAAGTTCAAAAGTTTACACAAGTAAATTTGTTTTACTTACATGAAGAGCAGAGCAGGAACAAGTTTACAAAGAACACCATCATCTTGTCTCCTTCTTCAGTACAGCAGTGCTGCCTTTCTGAACTGCAGCAGCTGACTTCTCAGATTCAACGACGCCAACTTGTCCTACATTTTGCCACATCTGACAGTTCTGATTGGTTCATCACCAGCCTCTTACAGAAAGTGATTTGATGATTTGCACTGGGAAAAAAAATCCCTTGTGGCCTATTTTGAATTTTACATCATGAAACTGTCAGTTTTGCTTCATACTTTCCAGAACAGCAAAAGACCTAATTTTTATACATTACACAGATGCCCCCAAAGCTGATAAAGTATGTAGAATAGATTGAGTATAAAAAATAGTTATTTGACTGAACCAGTTAGTGATAAGCAATTGATTTATTGAAACAGAGCATTTGTGCCTATATAGCCACTCCACTTAGCCCTTAGTTTGTATCATTAATCGTATAACAGTAAATGTGATTCAGAACACATGTAATATTTTACACAGTTGAACAGCATCATTATCACATCATAAAATATCTGAAAACATTTTTATGTTATTTATAGATGTGTCCATAACATAGACAAAATAGGCACATGGTTATTTTGTTGGCTTCAGTCTTTTTTTCTGGTGTAAGACTTCAAATGGTGTTTATTGTTTCACAAAAGATTAGAAATGGAATGTCCACAGTTTAGAGTTTATGTGTAGATTTTTTTTAAACAGCTTGGCAGAGGCAAAGATAAAGCAAAAAATAAAAAGAATAAAGAAAAGAATAATGAAATCACATCAATTCTACTTAATTAACCCACTCTGAGCTAATGACGAGTTTGCAGTGAGGTGGAACACATCTTCAGTGCTGGAAGTCCCTATCTCACCACCAACCTCTCTCACTCCAAAAATAAGAACACAGTGCAGATCAATTAAATGCATCACGCTTATATCATAAAATATCAGTTCTCCCTGAGCTGCATCTTCTTAATCTAAATTGTGATGCTGTTGTAGAAACCTACAGTGTATCTGGAAAGTATACAGCGCTTCACTTGTTCCACATTCTGTCATTACAGCCTTATTCCGAAATTGATTAAATAAATAACACATTACCTCATAAGGACAAGCTGAAATAAACAGTTTGCTTTAAAAATTATAAAAGTATTCACAGCCTTTCCTCAATACTTTGGCACCTTTGGCAGCAGTTACAGCCTCAAATCTTTTTGAGGCATCAAGCTATTTTTAGGCATCCCAGAAAAATGTATTCTGTTCTTCTGGACATGGCACCAGAACAGAATCAATTTTCCTTTCATGCATGGTTGAGAACATGTGAAAATATTTTTGGGCAGTTTCTGTATTTTGACACAGAATATTTTTATTAGTAGATGACTGGTTCACTTCATTGCCTTTGCTTGCTTATGCTCTGATTTGTTCTGCAGCTAGTAAATTTTGTTAGTCAATTATGAAATGAAATAGGTCAATCAGTCAGTGAGTCAGCTACATATGAAAGAAGTAAGTCTGCTGTTCTTACACCCTCCTGGTAATGGTTTAGGAGGTGGTGAGTAGAGACGCCTGTGAAATCCCCTGAACTCTTCCTATTTGCAAAACTGTTTTAGTATTGTGAAACAGTCAGTTATTGTGATGAAAGAAATCATTAGAAGACTATGAAGATGGTCATAAAGCCTTGAATGTGGTCAACAGAAATACTCAGATGTGTGGTGGCAACCATGATTGTATTAAGGGCTACAAAAACATTCCACTTACCATACATGCCCAGGGAGGCTGCAACAAATGGCGACCACACAAATTTGGAGGAGTACACATCATCTGTGACTAGCTACATCAGCAAATGCATCGATGATGTCACTGTCTCCAAGGCTATCATAACATGCTCCAACCAAAAATTGGGGATGACTGCAGAAGTAAGTGAGCTGCTAAATACTCGAGACTCCGCCTTCAGAGCAGGCAACAAGGTGGAGTCTCGAGGTCCAAATTGTCTCGAGCCATCTGAGCAGCGAGCGGTGAACAGACAACGGTGACATGCTGTGCATTGGCAGGGCTTCCAGGCCATCACTAACCACAGGAAGATTACACCTGCCTGCGAGGGTGACGCCTCCCTACCAGATGCGCTGAACAACTTCTATGCACGGTTTGACTTGTTGGTGAGGAAGTCTCCCCCCCCTCACAACGACCAGACTCTGTGTCTGACCTCGGCTGATGTGAGGAAAACTCTTCGCAGAGTAACCCAGGGAAAGCTGCTGGTCCACATAACATCCCTTGGAGAGTACTCCGAGAACACGCAGACCAGCTGACAGATATCTTCACTGACATCATCTACCTCTCCCTGAGCACTGCTGTCGTCCCGACGTGCCTCAAGACCACCTGTGTCAAAGAAGTCCTCAGTGTCCTGCCTCAATAACTACCTTCCAGTTGTACTCACACCCATCATGGTGAAATGCTTCAAGAGGCTTGTCATGAGGCACGTTAAGACCAGGCTGCCACCCACACTGGACCCACTGCAGTTCACGTGTCGCCCCAACCGGTCAACAGATGACGCCATCACCACCACCCTACATCTTGCCCTCACCCACTTGGACAATAAAGACACATATGTACGAATGCTGTCCATAGACTTCAGTTCAGCATTCAACACAATCATTCCTCAGCATGGAAAACTGAGCCTGCTGGGCCTGAACACCTCCCTCTGCAACTGGATCCTGGACTTTCTGATGGAGAGACCTCAGACAGTCCGGATCAGTAACAGCATCTCCAACACAGCCACACTGAGCACTGGAGCCTCTCAGGGCTGTGTGCTCAGCCCACTGCTGTTCACTCTGCTGACTCACCACTGTGTAGCAGTGCACAGTTTGAGCCACATCATTAATTTTGCAGATGACACGACTGTGGTGGGTCTCATCAGCAAGAACGAGTCAGCATACAGAGACGAGGTGAAACCGCTAACAGACTGGTGTAGAGTCAACAACCTGTCTCTAAATGTGGACAAAACAACGGAGATGACACTCTTCATCCTGCTGTCTTATGGAAAGAGGCACCGGAGCATTTACACCCTCACTGCCAGACTGTGAAACAGCTTCTTCCCCCAGGCTACACACACACACACACACATCAACACCAAGTGACTTTTTGCACAATACTTAGTGTGTTACACATCTCTATTGCACTGTAGTGTCTGTACTGTCTTGTGACGTATCATTCCGTTCTGTCTGGTATTGCACCTTTTTTTTTTTTGCACCTTGCATTTTATGTAGTCACGTGTTTATTGTCTGTTATATGCCATATGTAGTGCCATGGTGTTGGAGGATCGTTGTCTCGTTCCACTGTGTACTTTACCACTGCACATGGTTGGAATGACAATAAAGCCACTTGACTTGACTTGATCACTACCAGCAGCAGTGACTGTTGACATGAGGCAAGTTCGATCCATGCATGCAATGCTGAAAATCAGTCAACTTTAACAAAAATAAATGAACAGTTAACAGTCTTTAAATTGTTTGATTTTATTGTCTGATCAACTTTAAAAGAAAAACTTTTTTAGTATTTCCGCAACGATTTATAATGTTTCGCAACATTTTTTGGCACATGGCTCTGTATTGTAGAACATGAATAACACAACAATAGCAAGACGGTGCGATTTTAAAATGATCATTATTGTTTTAGCTTTAGACAGTCCCTTACCTTATCTGATTGTAAAATCTACTTTTAAATATTGTTTTTACAGGGATATTTATTCTGTTGACAAAATTCAATCAATTTTAAACCAACAGTTTAAAAACACACAATTTACAAACTCAGTGCTAACAGTAAAACAGTGAGATACGCTGCATGAAAAGCTGAAAATGCTTTTTTAAAGGCATGATATGTGTTAATGATAAAAAAAATCTATCATGTAGAAATGATAGAAAGAGAGAGAGAGAGGGACAGCGAGCAAAAAATTACATCAGCATGTGAGCTTTCATTTCACATGCCTCTGTCTTACAAAATATAAAATATAAGTAAAGTCGGTTAAAAAGAAACTTTATACTTAGAACAAAAAACAAAACGAAAAAAAAGAGCAGGCTTTAAATCGATCGAGCAGGATAATGTTAGAAAGAGCTAGAGAACAGCCTAAACATTTCAAAGCTACAGTAATAAGTTCATGTCTAGACATGTGGCATCAAAGTCGTAACGGCTTCAGTTCAGTGTAGCTTCACCCTGGAGTACACACATTCACTCCAGATACCATCTCTCTGTTCATTTGATCTCTTGATTTTGAGGTTTTCTTCACCTCGAACCTGAGAAAAATTTCAATAATATGAATTAAAAAAAATTATGAGCCACTAAGGATGGTTTAATGATTATATAAATATTCAACTAAACAGCACATACCTTGGACAGAGGTGAAAATCCTGAGTTAAACTCTGAAAAGCAGGCAAACAAAGTGATTGATGTTATGCTCAGTGCAACACACAGTATAGAGATCAACAGCATCGGTTACTGTACAGTGGTAGCGGTTTCTCTTACTGATCATGCACACAGCGAAAGCCAGATAAACACCCATGATGATGATGATGATGATGATGCATGCCAGTGTTCTCTCACGGACACAAAAATTCTCGTGATCATTGATGTCATCTGGTAATACAAACAGGAGACATTAGAATTTGATTTCAAACCAACTTCTAATGTATGAATTGAAAAAGCAAGAAAGAGGTTATAAAAAGATAATCATCATATGTGTATTTGGGAAATTATGAGTTTTAAACACAAGATTTTCTACTGCAAAAAAATCTTAAGTAACTTCTACTGCAAAGTTACTTATACCAATCTTGGTCCCATTTCCAAGCAGTATTTGTCCACATGCATTGACGGCACAGTAGTAGACCCCAGCGTCATCCCGGCTCCTGACGACAAACTTGTACTCGCAGGTAGTTCGTCCTCTGTCAGTTCTCTGGGAGATGTTGTTCTTATTGTCAGAGCAATAAATCATCTCTGGAGCAGAATGATTTGAGTTTTTCAGCCACATGAAACTAGTGAGTTCTGCTGTGCATTGAGCAGAGTGAACAGAACAGCTGAGAGTCACAGAGTCTCCGGACCTCACTGACTTTGATTCTGGCTGCTGGACGACAGAGTCGCTGATTGTCTTTGCACCTTGGAACACAAACCATTTGGACTGTGATTATTAGCATTGTGTTTACATTCAATTGAAATTATTTGAAATGCAAACATGTCCAAACGTACCTGTCAACATCAGAAATGTTCCTGACCCAAACTGAACCTCACTTATGTGTAAGACTCCACAGAAGTATGTTCCAACATCTTCCCATGATGTTTTATTTATGGTCAGATGATTGTTAGTCATGTCAAATTTAACTGAAGAACGGTTAACAAATTCATCACTGAACTCTCTCACATTATAATAAGAATCAGTTTTTACCACCAGCTGTAGTTTCCTCCCTGTAGTCACCTTGTACCACACAGTTTTGGTTGATGCGCTCTTTATGAAGCATTTAATAGTAGCTGAGTGGCCAATCTTCACTGTTTTCAAAGATTCAGGCTGAGAGACTTCACTTAACTGTGCTGCACCTGAAATAAATCAGACAGAGTCAGTTTCACACAAATGAAGATCAAAAGTTTACACAAGTAAATTTGTTTTACTTACACAAAGAGCAGAGCAGGAAAACATTCACAAAGGACATCTTCATCTTGTCTCCTTCTTCAGTACAGCAGTCCTCACCTAATGAAGCAGCAGTATACTTCTCAAATTTAAAAACGCCAGCTTGTCCTACATTTTGCCACATCTGACAGGTCTGATTGGTTCAACACCATCACACTGCAGAACATGATTGGCTCTGTCGAGTAACGTGGCGTAGACAGAGATTGAAGTCCCCTGGCAGCCCCCTGCCATCAAAGCTGAGGGGGTAAAAGGACTTGACATTCAGCCTTATGTGTTAAAAATGTGTTAATAAACAGAGTGCTAAAACAGAGCTTTTTCCTTTAGTATGATCATCATCTTCATTCGTAATCAAAGACAAATAAAAAATGTAAGTGATCAATATGCAGAGAAATGCAGTTTGAGTTGTGGATATGTCTGTTCTAATGTTCAGAGTTTTGTGTGTAGACATGAGCGATAATAGACCTTTTGTGTGTAGGACTGAGAAGATAAGAACTGTGTCACCAACCAGTCAACATATTTTTGAACAACAAAAATGATGTTAAATGTTGTAAATGTCAAACACTGAATGATGGTTCATTGTCATTGTGCTGACAGTTAGTTGTGCTCAATACTAATCAGAAAATAATCAGTTAACGTTAATTATGTTTAAGTTGACAATTTTAATATTTTGAAAAAAAAAATGATAATGACTTTAAAGACAGGCTTAATCCAGGCTGTGCTGAAAACCTATGAAGAAAATGCCTTGAGAGATATGTGTGTGTGTGTGTGTGTGTGTGTGTGTGTGTGTGGGAGGGAGACTAAATGAGAGTGCACACAGGACATTCTGATCTCTGAACGTCTCACATTTAAAGTATGATTTAGTAAAAAGGGGATTGTATTAGTAAATTGTGACGAAGAAACAGAGTTTTCAAGAGAAAAAGTATTTGGATTAAAAGGGTTTATGCTAAAGTGAATGTGAAGAATGAAAAGTGAAGCTTATTCAGATATGACTGAATGTTCGAATGTAACAGAATTGTCTTTGATAAAAGAGAGAAATAGGGAGAGAATGATAACGTGTGGCTGAGGATCAGTTGACCTGGTTGATTGAGTAGATATTAGAGAGGGAGAGGTGGGGCGAGTGGGCACTTGACAAAGTCTAAACTGGGATGTATGGAAGTGTTGTGGGTCTGTTCTCAGGAGTCCTGTAACATTAACAGTTTAGATCATTGGATCTCAGAACTCCAGCAGAGATGCATAGAGGGAGAGGACTGCCCACATCCTGGACTTGCTGTGTTGTCAATGGGCCAGTCATTCATAAAAATAAAGCAAATCCAGGCATATTTTGAATATTCTTCCTGAGCTAATTACATACTTCAGCTGTAGTTTGTGGCTACTCGTATTCAGTGGTGTGATAAAGCATTTGTCCCCTTCCTGATTTCCTGTTTTTTTGTATGTTTGTCACACTTAATGTTTTAGATCATCAAAACACATTTAAATATTAGACAAAGATAACACATATAAACAAATAAGGCAGTTTCCAAATGAAGGTGTTTACTATTAAGAAGAAAAAACCTACATGGCCCTGTGTGAAAAAGTGTTCACCCCGTAAAACCTAATAACTGGTTGGGCCACGCTTAACAACAACAGCAACTGCAGTCAAGCGTTTGAGGGCAATCAGTCTTTTACAGTGTGGTGGAAGGGAAGGGGGCGGGCACTACAAACCACTGTATTCACGCTCCACTCATACTCACGTTCTGACCTCAACACACAAACGTCAGAATATTCAAAATACTTTTATTATTTGGTTGAGAGGGGGGAGGGACTAAAACTCACCATGCAAAAAAAAGTGACCATCATTATCATGATATTAAAATACAAATACACATAATTCTTTTGCACGTAACAGACACTTTTAATAGTCTGAAACACAAATGTAATTGTTGTTCATGTTAATTTGTGTTGTGAGGAAATGAATGAAATAGTAACATGTCTTTTATAAAGGAAGTCATGCTTCAAAGAGAACCTCACAAGGTCCTGTGTTTATACACTGAGACCAACAGCCTGTCCACTTTACTGCTTTACACCAGAATAGACACATTTACTCCAGGTGTTGTCCATCTGCATTTCTGATCTGTTCATCTTCATGTCCCTCAAAGGTTTGAAATACAGGTAGCCTCCTTCTTGGTCACCCTGGGGATGAGAAACAGTACAACAGCTGAGTAACTCTCACATTTATTAAAAAAAAACAAAACAAACATGGATGGAACGTAAAACTGTGCTTTTTCTTTCAAAAGAAAATGCACTTACATTTGCTTTGAAAAAGGGGGAGTTTTTGGTTGGATAATCTGGAAAACAGAAAACTGTGTCAATATAATGTCATATTTACTGGAGGATAAAAAACAAACATAAGAAATATTAAACCACTTGCCTGTGTATGTGCAGCTGTTTTTCTTGCTCATCATGCACATTAAGGAAGCCAGTAAAACACTCAGGATGCTGGTGAAAGCTGAAACCCCCCTCCAGAAATACAACAAGAGAAGGGTGTCCCCTTCATCTACAGAGATAGTAACCCAACAAATAAAGTTAAAACACAGATGTGTCTTGTCAGTAAAACCGGCTTGGTTGGTAAATAGATTGATTCTTATAGAGCACTTTTGTACTCCCCAGGAGAACTCTATACAACATGCCTCATACAGACAAGCACTTTCTTTCTATGTTTAAGTGTTGTCGAATTTCTGTAACACACTCACTCACTGACGCATCAGAGAGCAATTTGGGGTTAGTGTGTTACATGCAGACTGAAGCAGCCAGGGATTGAACCACTCATACACCCACCTCATGCAACACAAACTCTGCCATAGACAAACAGATGTCGACCATGTCTGGTAATACTGATGACACTATTTCTTTTATTATGGGTCAATGTCTGCTGCAAGTAGCAGACAGAGATTAACAATACTGCATCGACATTTTTAAATTTATTTATTGTTAAACAATTCTACCTAATAACATGCGACCATTTAAATATACCATTTGATAGCGTGCTGGATAATAAGCATATTTGTCTGTACTGTAAGAAAGGCTGTCTCCCTCCTTATATCAGTATTATAACAGCGTTGTCTAGCCTTATTTGTGTCTTAATCAGTTCAGTTATAAAGCAAAAGGTCATTAAGCTAGGCAGCTAATATGTATTTACTTGTAAATGTCTGAACAATATGTTTAAAGGTTTTCCCATGATTATTTTTATGTTGGCTGGAAAGAAAATATTTTTTCTCCGCTGTTAGTGCAGCTTAGTGCAAGTTACTGCAACTTCTGCATGAATGTCCATTTCATGCTTTGGAGAGGCAAAGTGGGAAATGATTTAAAAAGCAAAAGGTCATTAAGATAAGCAGCTAATATGTATTTACATGGTGGACTGGCCTGCCTTTACACTCTTTGACATGATAGTGAGTTGCTTGTTCAGATAATTGAACCTTTCAATAAATTACTTACCCTCAACATTCAGCTTGGTCCCATTACCAAACAGTAAGCATCCACATAAAGCAACAGCGCAGTAGTAGGACCCAACATGAGAGACATTCAAGTTCTTCATTGGCAGGCTGTACACACAGGTGTGTGCTTGTGTCTGTGATTTCTTCTTGCACTGATCATTCCTGCCTCCATGGGTGTAAATGAGCCCTGGATGAGATTCTTCAGAGTCTTTGAACCAGTAGACCTTGTGGTCTTCATCACAGGTTCCAGTGTGGACTGTACAGTTCAGAGTCACAGAGCCTCCTGGCTGGATGGTCTCAGATACTGATTGTAGGACAAAAGTCTGGATGTCCAAACTGGAACCTTTTACATTGAGATATGTTTCTTTGGTAAACTCTAAAATAAAAGTAAAACTTGTTGCGCAGTAGTAAATAGCTGAATCTGAGACACGCAGGTCTGTTATTTTCAAGTGATTTTTACTGATGCCAGTAACTAACGTAAAGCGTGGATTACTTTTGAATTCATTATAAAATATGCCATTTCCCTCATATCTGTAGTAGGTAGAGATGAGCCTTGGTTTTTGTCCCAGAGTTTGTTTGTACCAGTAAAGTCTTGCAGCTTCACCTTCGTAGGAACAGTGCAGAGTTACTTCGTCACCGACATCAGCAGAAACAAAATCAGTATCTTGATGAAGAGATGAGTGCAGTTCAGCTGCCTGAGCTGAAACAAGATACAAGACAACGCACACACATTTCTTTCATTGCATATATATTTAGTGCAGTGGACATCTGAAACCTAATTGAGAAATGACATCTCAAAACAGCGAAATTAGAACTCACCTGTTATTCCTACGCACACACGTATCAGATAAACTACAAATATTAAATGTGTCATTATGGTAAAATAATTTTTCTGCTCTTCAAAGACGAAATTTCATGTGACCGGCCAACCACAGAATACGCGTAATGTCCTATAAAGGAAACATGCTCATCGCTGTCATGTTTAGCGCTTGAAAAATGAGAAACCACAGACATCCTTGGTTGTGCAACGTTGTGGACTCAAAATGGGTCATGCTTTCTTTGAAGATTTGCTTAAGTTTCCTTTTAGAGAAAGAAAGTAATAAAGCTCATTCTGTTCACTTTGTTTAAGGTTTGACGCTGTGCGGCAATAACATTAAAGTGGTCCTGTCATTACTAATTTAAAAATTATTGTTTCTATTCTTGGAAATAGAATAGTTGGTTATTTTGACCACCAGAGATTTTAGGAATCCTTGTATCTCTGTTAAATTAAATGACTTTTTTATGACCAGTTTTACCTAGAACAAAGGCATTATTTTGACCCCACACAAATGAAAGTAAAACCACTACTGCACCACATCTAGCTGGTTTGTCAGAAAGGCTGCTATAAAATGAGCCAAAACTACATAGATGTGATTGATAAATAAATATGTAAGCAACTGTAATTAGATCAAAAAAATGAATGATTTCTGCTGGGCTGAGGATGCAGGATTTTGAGCCGGGCATGTGTGACTGAATGCGTGGAGAAGCGGGCTTGTGTCGTGATAAGTTTTCCAAATTTATTAAGCGGGTGTAAGTGCAAGTTAATTTTACATGGTGGCAATGACCTCTCCTGGTCCAGCAGACAAAGACAGGATCCCACTCCCTACTGAACAGCATTTTTATAGTATGGTAGAGACAAGGCATGAATGTGATTGGTTTTAAAAAGTTGGGGAGGAGCCGTGGTTTAAACTCGGCTTCGCTATTAGTCTTTGGTCCGGTGCCCTACTCATGCTTTGTCTTCTGCAGCAGGCTTCTCCCTGTAATGATAAGAGCAGAAAAATAACACAAACACACCAGAATTTATGGACATGTTTTCCTCTAGGTTAACCTCACACCTTAAAGTTTCTGTGCCTTGCTGTGTCAGGACACCATCCCCCAAATATTCGTGGTGATGGTGTGGAGGCTGTGAGACAAAGCTGTGTGAAAGGCATAGGCACGTTGCTCGGTGATAGCATAATAACCTGTTTTAGTTCACTGAAATTTATTGTTTGCAAGCAAATACTACAGTGTTAAAAATGCTTGTATATGAATATTCAGTCAAATACACCTAAAACTATGTTGAGATCGTGAAATGTTGGCATAAAACTATGGCGCTACTCGAAGCCTGAAAACTATCTCCCACAAAAACTGAGCAAACACAGGGCTCTAGAGTGCGACCAGTTTGGTTTTTGATTATATGCTGCAATAAATGCACTGCCCAAGTGTCCCCTCTCCCCACTGCCTTTCAGCAGCATGCAACAGCAAACAGGTCGTCAGAGGAGCCGAGATGATGATTAAGTTTAACATTTTCTACAATATTGCCAAAGCACTTTAAGCACAAGATTGTTAGTTGATCATTTAGAAATGAATATTGTCTGTATGGACTGCAATTTCCCCCCCAAAAAAGTGCACATGTAAAACTGCGGTGTTAAGTGATGCGGCTGAAAAATTTGAGTGCGCCTAGTGCAACTGTGGCAAAAAGTTAGTCTAGAGCCCTGAAACAGGGATTTTTTAAAAAACTTTTTTTTTAGAACTGTGCTGCAATTAATTACTGCACAACTAATTTTGACTGCATCTCCACACAGGATATGCTTGCGAAGATGGAATATGGGGGAGAGCAGAAGTACGTTAAAGTTCCACAAAGTGATGAATGGAGGACATGCATATTGGATTGAAGAAAAGAGTAATGAGCATGCTGTTATTTGCATTGACCAGTGCACCTGTGTCAGACCCTTTGATAAACAATATTCCAATGAGAGCATGTACACTGTTCCATGTTTTAGAAAATGATTTGAAATTGCGGTTCACAGTTCAAAATACATGTTTTTCAGCAAAACATTGGCTCTTTTTAATAAATGTGTATTTCAAACTCTCCAAAAAGAGTTAAATTAACACTCTCTGGTGTGGGCCCATATAGACACTTTAATAGTGTTAAAATCAAATCTGATAGTGTTAATTTGGGTATGCTGGATTTGCTGTGTACCAGATACTTTTTTAGTACATGCTCAGGTGGGGTTATCCAAAAACCACAGACTGAGCAGCATTTATATTGTTGCCTCAACGTTCACCTGTGTGGTAGTTTTCCCGTCGCATATTAATTACTACGCAGGACTCAGAAATCCAGAGCAGAATGATCAAAATTTGACGGTTTCAGACCTGAGCAGAAGAGCTGAGGAGGTGAAGCTGTCGACTGAAGCAGAACAGCATGCATAGCAGAGGAGAAGCTGCAGGGTTAATGGTCAGAAGCAGATGTGGGTGAGATGATAAACTCTGACTGTTGTAGTTTTATAATAATGATTTAACATTTTAAAACCTGCTGTATGGTCAGTTTTAAAATAAAGCCATTCAGATAGTTGAAAATAAAATAAAGATGGTATAAAAACAGAACACTTATTGTGAAACAAATTCCACACATTATCCAAAATCAATTTTGAACTTTTCATAATGTTCTTTTGTAAAAATAACATTCTCAGATGCGTTAGCTGTTGTGTTGTTATACCGTTTATTTATTGGTTTGTTCTAATTTTTATTTTACGATCTGTAATAGAATGATCAAAATCAGTGATAAAACTAACAAAACCCCCAAATAATTAAGTACTTTTCTTTGTCAAATATTATCTAAAAGTATAAAACTTGTGAAAATTAACAACTTAACTTAGAAATGCCAGGTGCTCAGATCAACACTTTAATAGAAACTGTTTGTCTTTGACATGAACTGTAATGATACTCAACTCAATACAACTTTAACTGAACACTAAAAGCACTTTACACAACTTGCCTTATTCACACATTCACACAATGTAAATGCTTTCTATTTAACATCCACACACATTGATATCTCAGTGAAAGCATTGGAGAGCAACTTGGTGTTAGTATCTTGCCCAAGAATATTTGTTACATATATTTATGTAAGTAGCAATTACTGGACATATTGACATAACAAATTTCAACTTAAAATGATGCTGTTTTAATATATCAATAACTTATCTGCCAATGATGAAATATTGACTATGAATAAAAAAAAATTTAAAAATTGAATGTTCGGACATTCAGCAAATACTGCACTGTTATAATCAACCTTTTCAGGTTTTATTTATACTAGAAATAAATGAAAAAAAGAAGAAAAATACAGCCACCAATGTACTTTTAAACTACTCATATTTAGGACACAAATGCACATAAATGACACTGCTAAGCTTAAGCCCTATTACACAGAAGTAAACATGTCCAGTTTTATTATTTGATACTAGAATACAGACATTTATCCTCTGGATTCTCTCTTTTTCTTGTAGATCTGTCGGTCTTTTTTACCCTCAAAGCAGCATAATGAAGGGTTTCTTCAGGTTCACAATTCTGGTAATGAAATAAATCCACCAATCACAATATGGCCAATGGTATAGAATTTTAAAAATGACAGATATTTGTCATAATGACAAAATGATTTAGAATTGTATTATTCTACCTCTGAGTTTGTTATAGAGGAAGCTGAAAATCTTGCATTCGATCCTGAAACACACACACAAATCATATTTTAACCATACTGGATGGTAATTTTATATAAACTATATATGAACAGCAACATTTACCTGTACACTGCCGTCTGCTTATACCATAAAGTAAGAAAGCCAGTATAAAGATCAGGATTGTGGTGAATGCCAAGGCAGCAATTAAGAAATACACCGAGAGAAGAAAAGTCTCCTGAGCTGCAGTAACAAATATGACAATAAGATATTATGTTAGCAGCTTTTCCAAATTGTAATAAAATTTTAATTATAAAGTAAACAGGACTATTTATCAGTAGAAAAAATGTGTGCTAAGCTTCTACTCACACCCAAAGTCCAGCTTGGTCCCGTTTCCAAACAGCATGTGTCCACATGAGGCAACAGCACAGTAGTAGATCCCAACATGAGAAACATCCAGGTTCTTCATTGGCAGGCTGTACACACAGGTGTTTGTGTGTTTCTTTGGTTTCCTCTCACACTCATCATTCCTGCCTCCATGGCTGTAAATGAGTCCTGAATGAGACTCTCCAGAGTCTTTGAACCAGTAAACACTGTGTTCTTCATCACAGGTCCCAGTCTGTACTGTACAGTTCAGAGTCACAGAGCCTCCTGCCTGGATGGGCTTAGATGCAGACTGCTGAATTAAAGGCCGGCTGTTCAAAGCTGAACCTTTAACACTCACAGTGATTCCTTCTGCAAATTCAAAACTTACCGAAAAGCTACTTGCACAGAAATAAGTAGCTGAGTCTGAAACCTGCAGATCTGTGATCATCAAATGATTTTGAGCTTTTTCAGTAGACAGTGTGAAGCGTGGATTGTTCTCACATTCATCATAGAAAGTACCATTTTTATCATATGAATAGAAGCTAGAAATGAGCCTTGGCCTCTCTCCTAATGTTTGCTTATACCAGTAAAACCTTGCTACCACTTCACCTTCGTAGAAACACTGCAAAGTTACACTCTCCCCGACATTAGTGGATATAAACCCTTTGTCTTGACGAACAGACGAGAGCTGATGACTCTTCTGAGCTGAAATGATAGAAGGAAAAAAACAAAGACAACTGATTTAGAAAAAAAGTAGAACTCATGTCACTGAGTGACCTTAATCTGTAAAAGATAAAAGTTACTGAGGAAAAAACACAACTCACCCATTTCCCCAAAGAACAAAAGCATCAAATAGAAAACAGATGGTGGCGATATCATCATGTTCAAATCCGTGACTTGAATGGAAAGAATCTTTCTGTTCATAGTCTCTTCAGGGGCAAGACTGTATTTGATTGGCTGATTTAAAGTCACACTGTATGCAAGGAAACAGCTTCACATTCACAGCATAGTGTCAAAACTTGGTGAGAGATACACATGGAGAACAAAGTGGCTCTTTAACTTTCCATTGAAATTATTGTAGTTATTGAAATGTAACTGACCACTCAGCCTTACTCGCATGGCACCTTGCAGATCTCACTGATCAAATTATTATTTTTTTAATATCTAGTTTGGTACAGAAAAATGTAGCAACAGCAACTTAGTGTAAATGTTGTTTGTCCGACAAAAAGCTCAGTGGTTAGGGAAACTGCTGGCAGTACCAATTTCCTTCGCCACTGCCTAAAGTTAAAATCTTTAACTCTTTATTGACATTTTTCTTAACTAGCTCAAATCAAGAGAGGAGATTCACCGAAAAAAATGACATCTCAAATGAAAAACACCTTGAATAAAATAAGATCATAAGGAAACTTTAAGCTATTTTTAGCTAATAATAATGTATTTCTATCAGCATCTTTACTATATAAGGAAGTGATCAATTCGCCACTCTTACATGTAACCTACATATCAAAGAAATGTAGTATTTCTTTATTGTATTCATAAGTAAACTGAAGGTTATTTTTAAATGCATTTAAGAGATTTACAATTTTTTTCAGTTCTTCTTCATTTCCTTGAAAAATGCAAAATATTTCACGCATTAACCTGCAATACTTTTTTTTTAACCATAAAACCAACTTATTTTTAACAGGTTTAAAAATAAATTCTCTTTCAAACCATCCATACTGGTTCCAGCAATATAAATCATATTTCTTCACAGTTATTCATGATGACCAATTTTATCAATCTTTTTTTCCAATCTTTGATGCATTTGTCAAATGTTACATTAATTGACATCATTTTGAAACGCTGGGTATAAGGCTAGATGTTAGGAGATGAGTCAAAATAAGAAATCAACATGAGGAACTGAAGAAGTGGCATTTGGGAAATGTCACTGTGTGTTTTTTTCTTGCTATTTACTAGTGTAGATCTGCAGAACCAGCACCCCAATGCAATATGCCTGTGTTGGCTCTCTGTTTAAAACATCCCAACCTCTGATCCTATGTGCATTAGCCAACGCAATGCAGAGTTCAGATGGAGCTGGTGTGGGTGTGAGGACTGGCCCAGTTCTCACTACCTCTAAGTCCAGGTGTGTCTTCTCTGCTTCATCTGATAAGAAAACGGAAGTCCTGAGTAGCCTTGCTGGTTGGTCTTATTAGCCACACCCGTTAGCAGGAATCTCCTCTCAATCGTGGGCCTTGGAATTTCTGGGTTGATTTTAGTGGCTTGGATTTGTATGGCTCAAGGGATTCAGAAGATTCATATTTTTACTTTTGCTATTTCAGAAAAGCTTAGAAATTCCACAATTTAGACTTTAATGAGGGGATATTTTATTAAAGCAATTTCGCAGGAGTAAAGCACAAGCAGAAGCAAATAATAATGATAATAATCACAAAATAATAATCAAATCACATCAGTTATACTTATCTGATTAACCTACTGTGAGCTAATGCTAATTTTATTCTTATCATTGGGAAGGTTGGAGCAAGCTTGGAGGAGAGAGCATTAGAGATGTGTTTTATCTCATTGTTCAATGTTAAACAAAATAATCTAACAGGAAAGCAGGACTTTGTAGATATTCAGCCCTTCAGGAATACAGTGGGATCCCAAATCTTCACAAAGTTGGGAGAAGCTGCGAGAAGCTTGGAAAGCTGCAATCCACCATGTAAGCAATAAAAGCCCAAATCCTTCTCAGAATTACAATCCAAAACACCAGTGATGACGATGAGCAGAGATAGAGCCAAAGTCCAATTTGGAAGTCCACGGTTGATCCCACTGGCATCTCTGCTGGAATTCCCAACTGCTCATCTTACAGAAGGCGCAGGGAACAGCCCAGGACTGTCTATGGGTGCTTTAATGTATGCTCTGTCAAGAGCCCACTCACTCCCCCCCTTATCTAAACAGACAATCACGTTGTTTACATGAAATCATCCGATGTCCAGCCAAACACTATCATTCTCTCTATATATGTCTCGATTTTCCCACATACATGGCTTTTCATCACTACTTCAATTAGATTTGTCTTTAGCACATTCTGACATGAACATTCATTTTAGCATAATTCCCTTTCAGTTAAATTACAGAGGAATTCGTTCTTTTACTTTTTCTCTTCACAACTCTGTATTTGACAATCACAATTTGCAATTTACCAATTCACCTGGCAATATTAAGCGTAATTAACTATCAGCCAAGTCACATATAAATCATAAAACTGTGTTTATCCATTACAATACTTAATAAAAATTTTCTAGTTCAAAATAATTGCAAGATAATCATTCTGACCACGCACTACAGACACTAATCTACTAAGGCTGAAATACACATAAAATCCAGACATTACAGCAGGCATTGTCTCTACTCCAGTTATATTTCTCATTTAACTTACTAATCAGATATTGGGGGGGGGGGGCTCCAACCTCTCTTGATGCCACCTTTGTTTTTGTATTCAAAGTGTAGTCACCTTCAGTGTTCAGGGTCATTTACTTTGTTGTAGTAAAGCTGCCGCTCTGCAGTATGAAATAATTGTGTACATGGGGAAATGACAGTTTGTGCTTTAGATTATGAGGAGGAAAAAAAAGATTTCTAAAAACTGTGTTGATATGTAATACACAACATAACACACAAAAACAAAGAAGGCATGGTGAAAAATGTTCTGTGCTCCATTTGAACTCACAACCATCAACATACAAGAGAGAATAGAATGTGTCAAATCTGCCATTAAGCCAATAGACAGTACAGAATTTTGAAAATCTGAATAGAGACACACAGCACACAATTGAGCCAGTCGCTTTGAAGTATAAATGGTCTGTTAGTCGGTGAAAAAGAAGTAAAATGGCAGACGACAATAACATATACTGGGATTGTTGCAAATCCCAGCCCAATCACTTTCTTGCCCACCTTCAATGAGTCTGTCAGTTTCAATTCAGTGTGCTTTAATGATCTTCATGCAGTCACTGATTATTGGCGGGATTGTTGCACAGCAGCAATTCATGGATATTTGGATGTTAGTCTGTTCTTCTTATTCAGTACTGACATTATTACTCTAGTCCAGTCATTTTCTTGCCCACCTTCTGTGAGTCAATCAGCTTCTATTCTGCGTGCTTTACATTTATGTGCTCTTCTTCCCCATCCTCATCTCACTCTGGTCCCTGAGAGTACCACCCAACATCTGGAGTTTACTTCCCAGCCAAATGCCATTGTGTTTATAGCTATTGGCTATAGCTATTATTAATGGACTACACTTAATTGTGAACAACAACAACAATAATAATAATAGTAATAATGATGTGGGAAGTATTTGCAAATCCCAAACACAGATTTCCACCAGGTGTTTTAAATGCACAGATTAGATAGAGCAAAATGTTTGCTTAATGCTAAGTTTGCCCTAATGTTGAACTGATATTGATCATTATAGATGGTAGTTATAAAAGTTTTGTTTAATAAATCACAGCATGTCTAGAATGTTCTCTATAACTTTAGATAAAATATAAATAAATCATTATGGTTGTTCTGTTTTTAAATCTTATGAAAAAAAAAACAGAACATGAAATTGTTTGAACATAAATGTTTTTCTCTAAAAATGGGCATAAATGAAAAGTACCAAAGCAAAGCAGTCTTTCGCCTTTCATCTCAGACAGCGCTGTCATACAGCTCCTCTCCTGTCAATTAACGTATATCCATCTTTTACATTTCCACCATCGTTTGTCCATAGTCAGATTTGTTGATGAAATCTCCGCTATATTCATAGTGATACATTCAAAATTGACTGCAATGACTGAGGTCAGCAGCTTTTTTTCTTGGGGTTTGTGCATGTTCATTGTGCACAAACCGCTTGTCATTCAAGGTAAACTGATGGGACACCAGCATGCTAGGCAAGCTGGGAATGGCTCTGTTTCCAGTGTTTTTCGATTCATTATGATCTGTGCTTTGTGTTGCATTAGTATTAGCAACTGAGGCATCATCATAACAGATGAGTTTCTTCTTGCCAATCACCTTGGCCAACATGTGTGATGTAAAGAAGCTGGAGGGTAAAAAAAGTTGTTAGTACCTCCTTAAGTATATTAGCAAAGGAAGCTGACCGTGATGGAGAGGGGATGGCTGGTTTGACTGTGTCCAGTTTAATAAAACAGATACGTTAGATTAGCATCTATGAGAATGTCTGAATGTAATATGTTTAACAAGCTTAATTTTTATTTTGTCCCCTGTAGATTTTAACCATCACACACTGTTCAAACCATTTCATTCAGTTGATTTTGTTGTTATTTATATATTTTAATAAACTCAAAATCCAGGTCTGTGTTTCTGAGCTCATGAAAGTTGGCAGTGGCGGTTGGGCTGTAATCATCATGCTTACCTTTCTGTAAAAGTCACCACACACTGGGATTAATCATACATTTATTTGTGTCAGACAGGGTATTTATACATTTTAATTGATCTGTAGCTCAAAATCTGTTGTAGACATTTATGAGGCATTCTTGTGAAGGCCTAGAATATAAACAGCATGTAAGGTTAAAGGCAGCTCTGAAGGCAAAAAGTCGGCTCCAACTGACAAGTGAGTGTAGATCAGAAATCCACTTGCATTCATTTTTTTTTTTGGAAAGTTTTGTTTAATAATTTTTTGACACAAAACTCTACAATCATCACAGATGTCTGAAAACTTTACCATGATATACTTTAAAACGAGAGAGCATGATATGTTGTTCTGATAAACACAGATGAAACATTAGTTTTACTAATTTACACTAAAGTACACACATTCACTCCAGGTGTCATCCCCATGTCTTCCTGTGTTGTTGATCTTGTTCGCCCTTAAAAAACTTTGGTAGCCCTGGTAAAGAAAAGATGAAAATCACAAATGTGGTTAGTGGGGAAAAAACAACAACACAATTTCCCATCAATCCAAGAAGACATTACCATTTCATTTGTCATGGCGAGATCTGAAAATCTGAGAGATTCTGGAAAGCCAAAAAATAGATTTGATATCAAAGTAACATGAAATTCAGTGTATATGAATCTTGTATATATGCATACATTACAGCACAAGTTACCTGTGCAGAGACAGTGTTTTATCTTCTTCAAACTCATTGAGGAAATTAGAAATACAATCACGATTGTATTGAATGCGACTGCTCCATTTAAGACATATGCCAAGAGAAGAGAGTCCAGCTTGTCTACATATTCAAACAGCAGGAGACATTACTGAGTTTTCAACTTTGTTAAAGTATTGACGTCAAAGTGGGAGAAAGAACTTTTCTTAACTGTACTTACCCTCAAAGTCCAGCTTGGTCCCGTTTCCAAAAAGCAGGTATCCACATGAGGCAACAGCACAGTAGTAGATCCCAACATGAGAAACATCCAGGTTCTTCATTGGCAGGCTGTACACACAGGTGTTCGTGTCCGTCTTTGGTTTCCTCTCACACTCATCATTCCTGCCTCCATGGCTGTAAATGAGTCCTGAATGAGACTCTTTAGAGTCTCTGAACCAGTAAACACTGTGTTCTTCATCACAGGTCCCAGTCTGTACTGTACAGTTCAGAGTCACAGAGCCTCCTGGTTGGATGGGCTTAGATGCAGACTGCTGAATTAAAGGCCGGCTGTTCAAAGCTGAACCTTTAACACTCACAGTGATTCCTTCTGCAAATTCAAAACTTACCGAAAAGCTACACACGCAGAAATAGGTAGCTGAGTCCGAAACCTGCAGATCTGTGATCATCAAATGATTTTGAGCTTTTTCAGTAGACAGTGTGAAGCGTGGATTGTTCTCACATTCATCATAGAAAGTGCCATTTTTATCATACGAATAGAAGCTAGAAATGAGCCTTGGCCTCTCTCCTAGTGTTTGCTTATACCAGTAAAACCTTGCCGCCACTTCACCTTCGTAGAAACACTGCAAAGTTACACTCTCCCCGACATTAGTGGATATAAACCCTTTGTCTTGATGAACAGATGAGGACTGATGACTCTTCTGAGCTTAAATGATAGAAGGAAAAAAACAAAGACAACTGATTTAGAAACACGTAGAAGAAACATCAGTGACCTTGATCTGTAAAAGATAAAAGTTACTGAGGAAAAAACACAACTCACCCATTTCCCCAAAGAACAAAAGCATCAAATAGAAAACAGATGGTGGAGATATCATCATGTTCAAATCCGTGACTTGAATGGAAAGAATCTTTCTGTTCATAGTCTCTTCAGGTGCAAGACTGTATTTGATTGGCTGATTTAAAGTCACACTGTATGCAAGGAAACAGCTTCACATTCACAGCATAGTGTCAAAACTTGGTGAGAGATACACATGGAGAACAAAGTGTGTGACCTGAGCGGCGCATAGTGCACGAAGGTTGCTAATGCTCTATGTAATCAAGAAGAGTTTCAATCCTCCTCTAGCATTAATCCCAGGGTTCGTACGCTTTTTTCAGGGTCAAATTCAAGCACTTTTTAAGCAATTTCAAGATCCCTTTTTAAGCTTTTCCAGGGCCCCCCCCCCAAAAAAATTAAAAAGAATGCATGTTTCAATTTGCATCACCTCAGTAAGACCATGTGAAAAAACACCTTAGCTCCCCTTTTGTTAGGACATAGAAAAACGTGAAGTCCTAAATGATCACCTTTAAAGTGTTTGTGCTAATAACATCAAGTCAGACAGGCATTGAGAACAGCACTGACTGTTTAAGTAGTTTAATATGTAGGTGGCGATAAACACATTTTGAATGAAAGCCGGGGAACTTTGGTAGCACAGAAACAAGTGGCTATTCTTTGTGACCATATGAATCACTCATATTACCATTATTTCACCCAAAGGCACAAAATTAATACTCAAAAAAGCTGCAGCAATACACACAAATATAAACAGTACTTGGTGACAACTTTGCTTTCAGCCGTTAACCCTCTGGGGTCCAGGGTATAATTGGCCGTTTTCAACTACTTTTGATTTGGCCTCTATATTTCGCCTTTAAAAACTGTTTATCTTGCCAATCTGTTATTTACTCATTTTGACATAATGTGTAAGCACAATTTATCTAGATTCATACAAAATTTAAAATACAAGTAGAAAGTGACATTTTTGACTGTAAAAACCACAAGCATGTTTAACTAATCATTTTCATAACTTGAAATGCAAATAGAAATTGGACATTTTAAAAAAAAAATATGAACAAGTTTTGCAAACAACAAAGTTATATAGTACTATTTACCTAAAAATGCAGCCAAGGCTCAGACGTTTTTTATATAACCATTCATAACTATTTCAGAACAATCAGGTGCTCTTCGTCAAATAAGAAGGCACACAAATTATTTATGCAACTCCAAAACATAGTTTGTGTCCACTATAACAGATGAGAACAGCACAGGGATAAACCTGCAGGTCTGACAGCAGGTGTGTCACTCAGCGTTTACACTGCAATCTGCCTTTGGTGGCTTTTTTGCAGCAACTGTGACGTTCATTAGTAGAACTGACACACAAAACAAAACGACTATACTACACACTAACTACACAAGACAACACACTAACTTCAGACTCCAAACATGATAAACGTCACAAATCTCTCACGTATCAAAACTCTCTCTCTCTTTTTCGCTCACTCGCTCTCTCTCTTCCCAACAACCAAATACCACATGTTGCCGTATCATTTTTTGATTGGCCGACATGGTACATTTTTCCACCAATAGGGAAGGAGTGTTTTTTCTTTTTTCACTCACAAGTAAAGCGTGTTTGCTAGCGCTCTCCATAAAAAAACGTTTTTACCGTTTCGTCCTGGAGTAAATGCCACTGTTTTATTCAGAAAACCCCCCCCCAAAACATCGGTTTTACGTGACCTATCAACACAATTTAAAAACTGGTATATAGTTTGAAGTCCGCACGTTTGACCCAAGTTGAAATGGAGACTCTGGGTCCGTCGACCCCAGAGAGTTAATCAGAAAGCCTTAAGTTAGCTAGTTATGTATCGGGCTAATGTTTAAAGCTTTCACTTGAGTAAATTAACTCATATTACTGCTAAGTAATGTTAGCTAAATTCACAGCATATTCTGTAATAGTGCTGCCATACTGCATCACACTCAGTGCATTTCAATCATTTCTCCAGCGAGTTTGATAGCTAGCAAAATAATAAAATTAAAAATAATTAAAAAAAAATAGCATGTGTAACGTACGCGTACTGTAAAACTATTTATTAGGACTCACCTATCATGCGACTGGAGAACGCAAACACCGCCATTGTTGTTTCCCATCAAACACTCATTAAAACAGCAACCTACAAGTATGTTAGCGCACTCATCCCCGACTGTCCGAGGGAGGGGCGGGGTCACATATTGAAACAGACGCAAGGCAGCCCAGGGGCCTGTTCTTCGTACCTCGCTAAGTAAGTTAGCCGGATTTGAATGTTGACGATTTCGCGTGATCTTGGATCGTTCGGTTCTCCGAAGCTCATCTGGGACTTGCTGTCATAGCAACAGATCCGTAAGCGTAAACCTGCTCGGGAGCAGGTTTACTTTATGTAAACAGGATTAGATCGCGGCCTCTCAGGTATGTCCGCTGCAGTTATATGAAAGCAAGAGCGATATTTCGCCACTGTTTTACCATAAATAAATATTAGCAATGTAACTAAAGATAATGTATTTGATTCTTTTATTGATTTCATACAGATACATACAGGTCATTTCCGAAAAAAAGGGAAATGTACTATTAATCATTCTATTACATGTAGTAGATCATGTCAGATGTAATTCATATTTTAGAGTAGTAATAGTAAATTACTACGTGCAATCAAGATGACAGACCACGGCTAAAAAAGCGAAGGTGGATTTGGGAAGTCTGTCGCAGCCATGTCCTGTCCGTTTGTACGCGAGCAAGGAAGGTGCAAGATTGATAAGGAGAGTTTACAGAATTTAGCGTATATTGCGGGATAGACAGGATCCTTTAGCTCAGCGCGACGGTGTGCTCATAGAGAGATATCGATTCTCCTGAGAGGGTATTATTTACTCTCTCTCTCTCTCTCTCTCTATAGGTATATATATATCTCCCAACTTACTGTGCATGCTTCAGTCACCCCTTGCATGGGAACAGGTAAAAGTGATGGAGTGTTATGTCAAACTACACACAAAAAACCCACAATGTCAATAAATGTCACAGTACAAAAAGGGGTGTGACGAGGGGGTGCAGGACCACCACCTGTCTTTATGTGCTCTGCCCTTTTCTTGGTTGCTGTTATAAACAAACAAACAGGTTATTTCAGTCTTATTTCATTATTTTTATTTTAGTCTCTGTTCCAGAGACTAAAAGCAATATGAGTGATAAATATTACCATTCTGTAGAATATTCTAATATTTCACTTTTACTTGTTCCCATGTTCTAGTGGGTCCTGTTGTGGCTCTAATGTGGAAGAGGATATAATGTAATATAATATAATGTGGTATAATATAATATCACATGATATAATGTAATATCATGGATCACTTACGAGTTTAATTTGTCAGCAACTTTCTGCCAGCCCTCTCTCCTTGCTTTTGCAGCCTTTGCAGTGTTCCCCTGCGTTTTAATTAAACTCTGAAACTCCTGATATCCCAAAATCAAGAGTTCTTGCTCTGCTGCCGTAATACACTGAGTGCGCTCCTTCCACATCTTCGCCGACCAATCACAGGGTTGCCGATCAATGTTTCTACTATCGATGCGTAGCCCCTTTTAAGCTACCCAGTGATCTCAGATTACTTCATCCAGCTATACTAATCGTCAACAACAGGTGTGTTCGGAGAACCGGATTAGCGAGCTCAAAGTTAGCGCGATGATTTGATCTTGGATGTGTCATTTGATCTTGGATGTAGTAAGCGAGGTACGAAGAACAGGCCCCAGGCGGGGAAATTTTGCTTTTGCTTTTTGCGAATCATTTTATTTCTCTATCTGATAAGAAAACAATTCAATCAGATAGCTATTTATTGTGAATGAAATACAGTTACATTTCCAAGCACTTTTAAGCACCACATCTGAAATTCAAGCACTTTTCAAACCTTGAAAAGACGACATTAGAATTCAAGCATTTTCAAGGATTATAAGCACCCGTACGAACCCTGTAATGCTGACAGAACAAATGTGTACTGGGAGTTTTGTGGCATGTATTTCCATGGATGAGCAGTTCCTCTGCACATATAAAGCTGGCCTGGAAAACTAAAAAAAAACAAAAACAAAAAACTTCAATCAAAAAGCAGTGTCCATTTTAAAGGTTTGAAGCATTTTGCTTGGTGAGATGATAAGAAATATGGTAAAAATAATGAGAAAGATTATAGAAGATTACAGTTCTAAACCACAATGTCAAAAATTCATAAAATTCATGCTCTCAAACTTTGTGTTTAGTAGATTTATGAAAACAGCTTTAAAAGGAAGTATAAAATTTTTTGTTAACTCTATTTTTACATATTTTTTAATAATTTCACTTTGGAAACGTAAACAAAAACATTAAACAAGTAAAAACAGAGCAGAACAAAACTGCTCGCCAGGCTTAATAGAATAAAATGCACATTCAACAGCTGATCACATAATATTGTATAATTTTAGTCTCATAAAAAAGATAAGTGTCCCCAACGCCAGTATAATCAGTGCCCAATGTAACCATTTAAAAAAAAAAAATGCTAAATTTGGCAAGGTTCTATTTTTACCTATGTAAAAATGCAGATTCTCTGCACACATAACTCACAGTAATTTATATTAGATTTTCTTAGTGTACAGACTGTGAACAGTTGATCTGGGCTCCTGCTGCTCTGACATATACTCCTCTTTGTGAATATACACAAGTGAATTTCACAAGATGTAAGCAGATGTTTCTTGACATGTCCTGGCTGATTTGTATCCTCTACACTGACACTTTTTATGCTGTCTTTTTTCTAGATAGTATAAAGTTGGTATAAGGGTAGAATTCAGTGAATGAATCTAAGCATCATCAGTTAAAACTCATATTAACCTTTGCTACACTTGATGTGATCTAACTCTGACCTCCAGTCCAGATTCAAAACTCTTACCTATGATAAAAGCAAAAACTGTTTTGTATTTGGTAGAGACTGATACAGAGCTTGCCTGCTCATATTATGAACAGACAAACAAACAACAAATGTTTTCAAGACATTGAAAGTATTAATATAGATAAGAAACACGTCCACTTCTATTGCTTTATGCTTGAGTAGACACATTCAGCCTTGCTGTTGTTTCTCAGTCTTCTTGGTCTGTCAGCCTTGTGGTGCCTCAAAGCGGCATAATGGATGTTTTCTTCATTTTGAGCTACCTGTTTATAAAATATCAAATGCAAAATTATTTAAAATTGCTCAAAATAAATAAAAATGAAAACAAAGTGAGTCCAAAATGTTCCAGTTATGTTAATATTTTAATGTTAACCCCCCAAAAATTACCTGTGCGACTGCTGAAGAAACAGGAGAAACTCTTGAACGAGACTCTGAAGAAAAACAAATAAAATGTTCTTACTGTAAAGCTGTGTCAGTACTGAGTAGTTAATGTCAATAACAATAAAAGTTGCAGTACCTGCACATTTGAAGTTGCTTCTCTTGTGGGTCACATACAATAATAAAGCCATTAAAACACTTAGAAGTGTGGTGAATGCCAAAGCTCCACTCAAGAAATACACAAAGACACAACCGCTCCCCTCATCTGTGGACAGACACCTCGAAACATTATAGATCCTCTAGCTTGCTGCTATGTAAGATTGGAATATATAAACAAAACAGTTACTCACACTCCAGCTTGGTCCCGTTTCCAAACAGTATGTGTCCACATGAGGCAACAGCACAGTAGTAGGTTCCAGCATGAGACATATTCAGGTTCTTCATTGGCAGGTTGTAGACACAAGTGTGTGTCTGTGTGTTGGGTTTCCTCTCACACTGATGATTCCTGCCTTCATGGGTGTAAATGATTCTTGGGAAAGACTCTTCAGAGTCTCTGAACCAGTAAACACTGTGTTCTTCATCACAGGTCCCAGTGTGTACTGTACAGTTCAGAGTCACGGAGCCTCCTGGTTGGATGGTCTCAGATGCTGACTGATACACTAAAGTTGGGATATTTGACCCTGAACCTTTTACATCAATGACAGTACCCTCTGCAAATGCAAACCTGTACCCATAGCTGCTTGCACAATAGTAAGTAGCAGAGTCTGAAATGTCCAGATTTTCTATCTTTAAGTCAATTTTTCCTTTTTCAGAATTCACTGTGAACCGTGGATCACTCTTGAATTCATCATTAAACATGGCGTGATTGTCCACTGTGATAATGCAAATGAGCTTTGATTCCTTTCCCAAATTAAACTTATACCAGTAAAACCTTGCCACATCGTTACCTTCATACAAACAGCGCAGAGTCACATTGTCCCCAGTATTAGCTGACACAAAATGTCTTTCTTGATGAAGAGACAAGGAGAATTTGAGGTCATTTGTGTGAACTGAAATAAAATGAAAGAACGTAAATGAACATTTGAGACACATGAAAGGACGGTAAAAGTTGCAGACTCCAGTTTAAAAAGAAACTCACCTGTTTCCCCCAAGAACAAACATGTCAGATAGAAGACAAACTGTGCAGATGTCATCGTGTTCAGACTCTGGTGCTGAATGAAAAGATTCTTCAACCTCACTTTGCTGTTCAAAGAAGACTGTGTTTGATTGGCCAACCACAAATGACACAGCATGTCCTATTTAGGGAACTTGATCACGTGTCAACTGACACCTATATGTTAAGCTCAGTGTCTGGACTGTTAGGAAACAACATAAATGACGGTAAAAGACTAGTTCGGTAAGGGAAGACCAATCTAGTCTTCCCTACTAATCTAAAACCCATGTTCTAGATGACCTTTGTTTCCATTATACCACCCTATTCCATGTTTTTTGCAGAATACTTTTAGTAAGTGTCATTTCCTTTTTGAAATATGGTGTTTAATACCGGCTGCTAACTTTTACCACATGACAAACAGCAGCTCCATGGTTTTTTGTTCAAAGACAATTTTTGTAGTTTACCTCTCTAGTCCAACACAGTCGATTTTTAATTAAACAATTAAGATGTCATTGAAGTTCAGGATTACAACTTCAGCGTTTAAATGAAGAGTTCAGAGGGTCAAAAATAATGGATTAATTGACTATCAAGCAGTTTCATGTCTGTCCCCTTGTTATATAATTCTAAATTAAGCAGCAAATTAAGCAAGCAAGTGTTTGATTATGGCAAGCATCAAAGTAAACACTGAACATGGTAGCCCTCCCAGAGCTAAAGCAGAGATACAGTTACAACCAAAGCACACATAAGCTGCCAGTATACCCTCACGTCACTCACTGCTGCACCATCATCACACACATGCAGCCATTTATCCCTACCATTAAGGTGCAAGAAGCCACTGCAGTTCATTAAATTTTTTATTTATACAGCACCAAATCACAGCAACAGTCGACTCAAGGTGCTTTATATTGTAAGTTAGACCACACAATACCCTCTATGAGCAAGCACTTTGGCAACACTGGGAAGAAAACTTCCTTTTAACAGGAAGAAACCTAATCTTACAAGTAGAGTGTATGTTTCCTGAATCCAAACTGGAAGCTGGTTCCATGAAAGAGTGGCCTGAAAACTGAAGGCTCTGCCTCCTATTCTACCTTAAAATACTCTAGGAACAACAACTAAGCCTGCAGTGGGCGAGCGAAGTTCTCTAATAGGGTGATATGGTACTATGAGGTCATTAAGATGGGGCCTGATTATTTAAGACCTTCTATGTGAGGAGCAGGATTTTGAATTCAATTCTGGATTTAACAGGAAGCCATTGAATGGAAGCAAATGAAATATGCTCTCATGTTAGCTTTTACATTTTGCCCAATGCCTTTGCAAGATTTTTTTGTTGCATTTTTTATGTTGCCTGGGGTTTTTTTTTTTTTTTAACCTTGAACCAGTATTTTTCACAGAGCACCTATGAAAGTAAAAACCTTAGAACCTAAGAAAAAGAACAATGTACAGGGGGTCAGCAGATCTCAGAGTGATAAAGAAAAGGCTGACTGCCATATCTGCAAACGAGCAGTATCAACAGAACTAGTAAAGCCACATGTATTAAAATTCCCAAGAAGGTTTAGCTCATTGGTTGGGTTGTCAAACACTTAAATCAAATTATTTTGTAGGTAACCAGCAACAGCCATGTCCTGCATCACTCTGCTATTTTTACCAAATTCCGTTAAAGTCTGCAATTTTTATGAATCTACATAGACATGCATATAAATCGCAAGATGACCACTTGGTAGTTGGCAAACATCAAGAAAATCCTTTTTTTCCAATTCGTAATTCTTGCATGGTATCAGTCTTTCTCTCTCTGTTTCCTCACTTTCTCCGTGTGTGTGTGTGTCTAAGTAAGTAAGCAAAGTTTATTTATATAGCGCTTTTCATAGAAATAACAGTCACAAAGCCTGAAAAACATTTACAACACAATATCAACAAAGAAAGATGTTAAAAACAGAATTTAAGGTAAAAAATAAATAAATAAATAAATAAAGGAATATCAGCAAAAGGCCTGATTGACGAGAAAGGTTTTTAACTGTTTTTAAAAGACTCCACATCTAAACTGAGCTGGAGTGGTAAACTTAAAGGTGACACGGTTCGCATTTTGTGTTTCATGCCTTTTTGTAATATTATGTTCTAGTTTGTATACTTTGGCTTCGGTTAGTTCTGTCGGAGTTCTCTGTTTTCCTATTTAGTTCTTGTCTGTCTAGGTTCCTCCCATGTCTTTGTCTTTCCTACTATGGTAGTTATGATGTTGTGTCTTCAGTAGGGATGGGTACCGGTATCCGGTACCGTTTATGTCAGACATAAACGGTAGTAACCAGCCAAAAAAGCAGCGCACATTTCGGTGTTTTATTTCGGTGCTTTTTTTTCCTGAGATGTCATACACTTTGGATTCTAGCCAATCATTTTACCTTTCCAAGGACAGTAGGCGGGCCCAGGTATGTACGTTCTTTTAGAGCAGAGCTACAGATTAAAAATGCCCAAGGCGAAGCAGTCAAAAGTCTGGCTGTACTTCAGAGCAAAATATGCAAACTCAGCAGCCTGCAACAAGTGTTTTAAGGTGATACTGTGCAAAGGAGGTAACACCTCGAATCTGACGACGAACCTGGCGACGCGTAGTGTTTTTTTAAAAGCCAAGAAATGCACCGTATTTGATAGCTTGCTGCAAGACCTCACACCGAGCGCATCTACTGCGGGTGTGGTGCCTGTTATCGGACCCGGAGTTAGCAACATCCCCCAAGAACCCAAAGAGGAGAGTCCTGGCCCCCTAGCCCTGCCAGTGTAGCAGAAATGATGACGGGTGATGATGGCAGCAGCAGCCGTTCTTCTCTGGGCAAGTAGCTTAATGTTGTTTGTGTGTAATTTACGTTGAGTAGGCTAACCATGTTATTAAATTAATGCACGTAAGGTGAACTAGCAAACATCGTCGTAGTTACATGCGGCTGTCTTCTTGTTTGATGGCAGATACTCCCTTCACCCTGGCCAAAAAGGCTAAAATGACCAAAGAAAAAGTGGAAAACAGCTAAACATGAGAGGTTTTTCCAGCCAAGAGTGATACCATATATGCCCTATAGCTGCAGAAAAGGCTAACATTATTATCTTTTTACAAAAACAGCTAAACATGAGAGGTTTTTGGACAATGTTTGTGTTGTCCATTCTTTAAGCACCGGTTCAAGCTCCGTTTAAGCACCGGCACCATTTCAAAAGTACCGGTTTGGCACCGGTATCGGATAAAACCTAAACGATACCCATCCCTAGTCTTCAGTGTGCAAGTCCCCTGTGTTTAAGTCTTCCTCCCTTTGTGTCTCTCTCGTCTCCCCGCTCCCTTTCTCTTCCTCTGTGTCTCGTCTCCTCCTCTAGTTTACATGTGGGAAACATGTAAACCAGTGTTCCATTGTGTGTTCTCCCTAGCCATCGTGCCCTCTGTATTTATTGCTTATGTCTGTGTCTCATGTCCAATTTCTATTTCCCTGTCATCATGTCAAGTCCATGCATCTTCGCCTGCGTGCTTCCTGTTGTACTTTCACAGTCTTGTGTTTCATGTTCAGTGTGTTCAGTTTGCTTCCTCCTGTCTTGTCATTATGTTTCCTTTGTTTCCCATGTGTTTCCTTTTCTTTTGTCACCCTCATGTGTATTTATCAGGGGTGGGACTCACTTAAAAAATGTATCGAATTAATTAGAGACTTTGTAATTAATTAATCTTGATTAACTGCACAAAAAATTTGCCCCAAAGCGCAAATGTTTTTTTTTAATTTAAAAGGGTTTTAGTGGGCAACAGAATGAAATAATTGACATGGACATGAATATTGTAAAATCCAGCTCTTTTAATTTCTGGAAAAAAAAAGCATTTAAACCACATTTCGATTCAAAACAGAGAAACAGTGAGAGACAGAGTATGCAAATGCATAACATATGTAAACAGAAGTTTTCCCATCCCTACTAATGAATGTTATCTTGTTTCAGGATATCATGTCATACATAATACCTGCTATTATCCAAAGACACATCTGCTTACCTCTATCTTTTGCTCATTTCTCCTCTTCTTTTCTCTTTTTTCCAAACTGAGGACCTGTCATAATGTCTTCAGATTTTGTATTTGTTGAAGGGCTGTCAACATTAACGCTTTAACGCCGTCATCACGATTAATGCGATTAAAATTTTTTAGGCAATCAACCCATCTGGAGTGCAAAATGAACGAACTTTGGACAAACTGCCCGAAAAGCGTTGTCAGAGTCATTTCGGGGGTTTTGAGTCATTCTACGCTCCAGATGGATTTATTGCATTAACATTTTTAATCGTTTTAATAGTGATGACGGCGTTAATGTTGACAGCCTTAGTTTGTTGGTTTGTTTTTATATTGTTTTATTTTGCTTTATTTGAGTTATTAGATGCCACTCCAGCCAGCCAGAGAATCCCCTGCTGCCCCGCCCCTCTCCTACCTGTGCAGCAAGCAGCAGGCGCACCTCACAAACAGAGGGCACCCTTACTCCTCGCAAATGGATAATAAAAAACCTATCGGTGCCTATGCAATCCCCAAAATGTGCTTGCATGATGTCGGGACAGCATTGGTGCGAGCAACTTTTTTTTCACCGATGCCATGATGCCACATCGCCACGTCGCCATCCTGGGCAACCGCCCATGTCACCCATATCAAAAACCGCCACTGTTTCTGCAACAGGGCCTGATGGCTTGTCTAAACCTTCTCTCAGTCTCCCGTTTCAAGACACTTTAAATCCTTAAAGCGTGGGTGAAGCACAGTAGCTATCTTGAGCCACTGACAGTTGAGTGTAGCTACACGTTAGGATAGGTTCTCTGTGAAGGCGGTCTTAAATTTGACCATATAGTTCGAGTCTTCATCGAAGACCTCCACGGTGTGATGCAGGTGGCAGAAAGCAGGTAAAACCACTGAACATGAGATATATGTGTCACCTCCAAGACGCTCAGTCAAAACTTGCAGTAGACAGTTCAAGAAAGTAATTATTAACCCTCTGGGTCGACGGACACGCCGGCGCGTCAACATCATATGACCAATTTAAGATGACACAACAACAAGATGCAGAGCAGCTCCTGGCTCCTGCCACCCTAGCAGCTGTGCCTCCATGATTTTAAAGTGGGTTTCAGCAGGTGCAGGAGCCCTAAGAGTGACTCAAACTGCTCACATAATAAGTTGTTTTGGAATCTCCAGTAGTTTTTAGTCATGTAAAGGCTGTGATCAACTGACCTGTGCTGCTACAGTTTTCCTGCTGTTTATTGATTAAACCATCTGAAATCAACAAAATATAAAGATATAACAGTTATGTAAGCTTTGTGGCTGATTTCCAGCCCCTGGACACCTGGGGCGATCGTGGCTCAAGAGTTGGGAGTTCGCCTTGCAATCGGAAGGTTGCCGGTTCGAGCCCCGGCTTGGACAGTCTCGGTCATTGTGACCTTGGGCAAGACACTTCACCCGTTGCCTACTGGTGGTGGTCAGAGGGCCCGGTGGCGCCAGTGTCCGGCAGCCTCGCCTCTGTCAGTGCGCCCCAGGGTGGCTGTGGCTACAACGTAGCTTGCCATCACCAGTGTGTGAATGTGTGCGTGAATGGGTGAATGACTGGATATGTAAAGCGCTTTGGGGTCCTTAGGGACTAGAAGGCGCTATATAAATACAGGCCATTTACCATTTACCATAAGGACAGTATAACAGGCAGAATTTGATGAGTGAATCTTATCAGCTTCATTATATTAAATATATATTGATGTCTGCTATGCTTGGCGTAACCTCACAGCGACCATCAACACCACAGCCTGTTCTGTGCAAGCTGAGTATAGTGCATGTCTGTAAACTTCACTACAGTACTGTAATTTAAACTTGCCTGCATAGCTGTCAACCTTTGAACAACACCAAATTAGTGTACTACAGGTTGCTTCAGAAGTTATCTGCAAACGTGTTTCTTCCTAACAGGCAAGACAGACAACAGTTCATGGCCCAAGTAGTGATGGGATTTCCGGCTCTTTTTAGTGAGCCGAGCCGAAAGAGCCGGTTCTCTAAAAAGAGCCGGCTCTTTCGGCTCCGAACCGGCTCTTCAGGTTGTTTTGTTGCTTTAAGTAATTTATTATTAATGATAATATAAAATTATGCACAAAAGGAATTACTAATGTAAAAAAAAAGTGGTTTTATTTATATATGTTTATATATAAATATATACAGTGGCCCCTAAGCACGTACAAACTCCAAAACACATTTCTAGCGTTAACTGAACTTCAAAACAGAGCTACCTAGATCACTTAAATTACACAATTGAAAGCATATGTGTATTGTTTGTGTATTTATACACAAGCACTCATACATATTCAAATAATTTAAAAAAAAATGTTCATTTACCTGTTACTACTACACACCAAATCCGGTCGTTGGTACTTGCTGGCTTGTGTAGCCTCTAAGTAACAAAAGCTCAACACTGCGCCTAGCATTCTGGAGCACTTCTGTTGTGTTTTGTACGTGTTTTGGAGTTTTTACGTGGCTGTTATACACGACTCGTATTTCTACCAGTCTGGAAAATAGATGACAAACTTTATTATATTTATATAATATATATTTATATAATAAAGTTTAGGGTTTTTTCCCCATGGTAACATTGGGCATCGGACACTGATTATACTGGATTTGTATGTGTTGCCTGTATTTGTTAGATTTTGTAGTGACAAATTATGAGCCTTTTCAAAAATTGTCATGGAACTGAAGTCATGAATATCAGACACAGCCCAATGCAGATTCTCTGCACTGCATAGTTAACATTGTGACATCTCCTTTCCTTGTTTTAAGTCTGAGAGAATAGACAGTTTTAATCACTCATCACTACTTCACAACTGCTACAGTAAAAAGTTTTCATCAAAAACAAATTATGGATTTAACGGTAAATATGTCTTCACTTCTGTGTATTCAATCTCAAAAATGCACTGCAAATTTTTGATTCCTGCCCCGATTAAAAGCTCTTACTTATGTTAAAAGCAAAAACTGTTTTGTATTTGGTAAAAATTGAGCTAAAGTTAATACAGAGCTTGCCTGCTCATATTATGTACAGAGAAACAGAAAGCAAATGTTTTCAAGACATTGAAAGTATTAATATAGATAAGAAACACGTCCACTTCTATTGCTTTATACTTGAGTAGACACATTCAGCCTTGCTGTTGTTTCTCAGTCTTCTTGGTCTGTCAGCCTTGTGGTGCCTCAAAGCGGCATAATGGATGTTTTCTTCATTTTGAGCTACCTGTTTATAAAATATCAAATGCAAAATTATTTAAAATTGCTCAAAATAAATAAAAATGAAAACAAAGTGAGTCCAAAATGTTCCAGTTATGTTAATATTTTAATGTTAACCCCCCAAAAATTACCTGTGTGACTGCTGAAGAAACAGGAGAAATTCTTGAACGAGACTCTGAAGAAAAACAAATAAAATGTTCTTACTGTAAAGCTGTGTCAGTACTGAGTAGTTAATGTCAATAACAATAAAAGTTGCAGTACCTGCACATTTGAAGTTGCTTCTCTTGTGGGTCACATACAATAATAAAGCCATTAAAACACTTAGAAGTGTGGTGAATGCCAAAGCTCCACTCAAGAAATACACAAAGACACAACCGCTCCCCTCATCTGTGGACAGACACCTCGAAACATTATAGATCCTCTAGCTTGCTGCTATGTAAGACTGTGTTATTTAAAAAAAAAAAAAAAACAGTTACTCACACTCCAGCTTGGTCCCGTTTCCAAACAGTATGTGTCCACATGAGGCAACAGCACAGTAGTAGGTCCCAGCATGAGACATATTCAGGCTCTTCATTGGCAGGTTGTAGACACAAGTGTGTGTCTGTGTGTTGGGTTTCCTCTCACACTGATCATTTCTGCCTCCATGAGTGTAAATGATTCTTGGGAAAGACTCTTCAGAGTCTCTGAACCAGTAAACACTGTGTTCTTCATCACAGGTCCCAGTGTGTACTGTACAGTTCAGAGTCACAGAGCCTCCTGGCTGGATGGTCTCAGATGCTGACTGCTGCACTAAAGTTGGGATGTTCGACCCTGAACCTTTTACATCAATGACAGTACCCTCTGCAAATGTAAACCTGTACCCATAGCTGCTTGCACAATAGTAAGTAGCAGAGTCAGAAATTTGCAGGTCTGTTATCTTTAAGTCAATCTTTCCTTTTTCAGAATTCACTGTGAATCGTGGATCAGTGTTGAATTCATCATTAAACATGGCGTGATTGTCCACTGTGTTGACAGTACAAATGAGCTTTGACTCCTTTCCCAAATTTAACTTATACCAGTAAAGCCTTGCCACATCGTTACCTTCATACAAACAGCGCAGAGTCACATTGCCCCCAGTGTTAGCTGATACAAAATGTCTTTCTTGATGAACAGACAAGGAGAATTTGAGGTCATTTGTGTGAACTGAAATAAAATGAAAGAACGTAAATGAACATTTTAGACACAAGAAAGGACTGTAAAAGTTTCGTACTGCAGTTTTAAAAAACTCACCCGTTTCCCCCAAGAACAAACATGTCAGATAGAAGACAAACTGTGCAGATGTCATCGTGTTCAGACTCTGGTGCTGAATGAAAAGATTCTTGAACCTGTCTTTGCTTTTCAAAGAAGACTGTGTTTGATTGGCCAACCACAAATGACACAGCATGTCCTATTTAGGGAACTTGATCACGTGTCAGCTGACACCTATATGTTAAGCTTAGTGTCTGGACTGTTAGGAAACAACATAAATGACGGCAAAAGAAGGTATATAGTTCACTAAGGGATGGCAGGTTATTGCATTTTCGAGGACCTGTTTCTTTTCAACCATTTTATTCCATGTTTTTTTGCAGCATACTTTTCTAAGCTTCATTTTCTTTTTGAAATATGATGTTCAGTACTGCCTGTTTTTATATAAGAACCTTTAAATTAAACAGTCAATTATCATTAAAGTTTGGAATTTCATCAGGTGCAAGGCCAGGTGCATATTCCGATGAGCCAACTCCAACTAACCTTCTGTCTTGATTTGTCACAATAAGCCATAACATGATTAAAGGTTATATATTAATAATCCTAATCATTAAATCTCAAAACAAGCGGTATGCATCAATAAGTGCTCATACAACAAGTGGTACAAACTTCTGATCTAAATGTGGATAACACTGCACGTAAGTTTATGGGTTACATAAAATAAGAATATATGGGTTAAATGCAGTATAACCTTTGGACACACCTTCTCATAGAATACGTTCCTGTGTTAAGTGTATGTATCTTGTCAGTCTGTGTGTTTCCTGTTTTACTTTGATAGTCCTTGTCCTCTGTCAGTGGAGTCTGCTTTGCTTCCTGTGTCTCTTTACATCTGATTAGTCCCAGCCGTGTTTCCACCCGTTCCCCATCCTCTCGTTATCCTGCCTGTGTATTTTAGTCCTCAGTCTGTTGTCGCATCGTACACTCTCTTCGTGCTGTGTTTTCTCCCCTCGTGTTCCAGGAAATATCCTCGCTCTTACTCCAGGTTTGTTTTTCTTGAGTTTCCCTGATTACTCTGTGGTGTATTTTAGTCCTCCATCATTCATTGCCTGTTGTCATGTCGTTAATCTTCATACCCTCTTTTTGTGCTGTGTTTCAAGTCTGTGCTTCCTTGTGTCTAGTTTCCAGTGCTAGTTTAGTTTATGTTTCATACTTGAGGTTTTGGTTGATTTTTTTTTTTTTTTAAGTGTTTATTTCCATGAAGAGTTCATCCGGCAATAACACTGCGCCCTAAGTTCTATCCTTTTTTACCGAGTCCTGAATTTGGGTCCAATCTCCTGCCTGCCACACAACACACCCTGACATCAGCCAAGAGAAACATATCAGAAGGCAAATCGTGCAGATGTCATTTTACTCAAACTGCTGTGCTATATGAAGAAATTCTTAACACTTTTTTCGCTTCAAAACTAAGACTGACTGGCCAACTAGAACTGACACAATATGCTTTTTATAAAAAAAAAAAAAAAAAAAAAAAACTTGATGATGCCCTTCTGATACTGTTAAGTTCAGACAGACAGGCATAATTCTGCTTGGATATTTGAGCACTCACACATAATACAGTTCATTTACATTGGTTAGTGTCCATGCACCTTTTCTTTTCCAGCCTTTTTGTCATAGTCCTCAAATGTTTGAGGTTGAGGACAAGACCCGTAAACTATGACCACAGCTCTGTGTGTGTGTGTCCTAACGAACGCGTTAACACAGATTAAGCTGTCATCACGATTAATGAGATTTAAAAAAAAATGTTAATGCTATTA